>NC_051077.1:10501381-10793881 GCF_004664715.2 Peromyscus leucopus | reverse complement strand
TAGGCAACCTTATTTTTTATATTTTGATATTTCATGGGTTCTGCTTCCCTGTCATGTCTAGAAGACCTTATCTAGCAGCAGATGTCCTGATCTTATAATCTTCCCACCTCCCTTCTAGAACATTCCCTGAGCCTTAGATATAGGAGTTGTACATATCAACTGGGACTGGACACCCCACAACTATTTATTCTCTGCATCTTGCCATCGTGGCTCTCTGTAATAGCTTCTGTTTGCTGCAAAAATAAGTTTCTTTGATGAGAGTTGAGAGCTATACTTAGATAAATATTTAGAGTAAAATTACAAATTATCTTAGGGGGCTGGACAGATGGCTCAGAGGTTAAAAGCACTGGCTGCTCTTCCGGAGGTTCTGAGTTCAATTCCCAGCAACCACATGGCTGCTCACAACCACCTATAGTGAGATCTGGTGCCCTCTTCTGGTGTGCTGGCATACATGCAGGCAGAACACTGTATATTATAATAAATAAATAAAATCTTTAAAAATCTAAAAAAAAAAAAAAAAAAAAGAAATTATCTTAGTTTAGAAATGGCAGCAGTAGTTTCTCCTCTAGTGTCCATGACCTCTACAGCCACAGGTAGTCGGCTAGGTTTACAGTACCAGGCATGAACTACTTCAAATGGCTTAAGTGGCTCTTAAGTCCAATTAATTAGCTGTTGGTTACACTACAGGATGAAAGTGCCACTAATGCATCAATTGAGGATATCCTACCAGGCCAATCATTGTTGTAGTTCATAGGCTTTACTATGATCAGGATCACTGATTGGTTTTCCCCCCTTGGAGGCTTACATAACACTTTCCAATACTATGAGAGCTTGTCCCCAGACAAGAGGCTTCCAGGTCAGTTCCAGCTTGATTAACAGAGAAACATCAGAATTAAATGACATTCATCAAAAGGACCTAACAAATATCTACAGAATATTCCATCCAAACAGAAAGTATATACATTCCACTCAGAAGCCCATGGACATTTCTCTAAAATAGACCACATACTGCATTCAAAACAAATCTTAACAAATTCAGAAAAACTGAAATTACTTTGTGTATCCTATCTGGTAACAATGGAATAGAGGTTAAAATCAACAACAAAAGAATCTCTAGTAATTACATAGACTCATGATGATTAAACAACACATTACTGAATGGTGAGTGGGTCAAAGAAAAAAATCAAGAGAAAAAAATTTAATCCCAGAATGAAATGAAAATAAAAACATGACAGACACAAAAACATATTTAAAGCAGTCCTAAGAGGGGAACTGTAGCTCTAATTGCCTACATTTTAAAAAATCAGAAAGAGTACAAATAAATGACTTATGATGAAACTCAAGAAAAACAAGAACAAACCAAACCCAAATCTAGTAGTTGAGAAGAAATAATGAAAATCAGAACATAAATTGATGAAATAGAAACTAAGAAAACACTGTGTCTTAGTTAGGGTTCCATTGTTGTGAAGAGACACCATGACCACAGCAACTCTTATAAAGGAAAACATTTAATTGGGGCTGGCTTACAGTTCAGAGGTTTAGTCCATTGTCATCATGACAGGAAGCATTACAGCATGCCAGCAGACATGGTGCTGGAGAGAAGCTGAGAGTTCTACATCAGATTGGCAGGCAGCAGGAAAAGAGTGAGACACTGTGCCTGGCTTGAGCATCTGAGACCTCAAAGCTCACACCCCATGTCCCATTTCCTCCAGCAAAGGCACACCTAATCCAACAGGGCCATGCCTCCTAATAGTGTCACTCCCCCTGAGCCTGTGGTGTTCATTTTCCATTCAAATCACCACAAAATAAAAAGAACCAATAGACATAGGAGCTAGTTCTTTGAAAAGGAAAACAAGATTGGCATAACCTAACCCAATTCACCAAAAGAAAGAGAAAACTCCAACTAACAGGATCGAAGATAAACAAGGAAACATTACAACATATACCAAAGACATTCAGGCCATTATAAGGGATCACTTAAAAAAATCCTATACTCTAGGAGAAAGAATATGATCAAAATATACTGTATATAAAAAAATTAATTAAAAACCCCACAATAGCCGGGCAGTGGTGGCACATGCCTTAATCCCAGCACTTAGGAGGCAGAGCCAGGCAGATCTCTGTGAGTTCAAGGCCAGCCTGGTCTACAGAGTGAGATACACAGAGAAACCATGTCTCAAAAAGCAAACAAACAAACAAAAACCCACAATATTCTATTAAGTTAAAGAACCTAAAAGAAATGAATGAATTCTAGATTCATTGGAACCACCAAAGTTAAACCAAGAAGAGACAACTTAAACAGACCCACAACAAATAAGAAGATTGAAACAGAAATGAAATGCCTTCTGACATAAAGAAAAGCCTAGGTCCAGAGGTATTCACAGCAGAATCCCACCAGATGTTCAAAGAAGAACTACAGGCAATACTTAATTATTCAAAAAATAGAAACAGAAGGAGCACTCCCAAACATTTTATATGAAACTCTAACACCAAAACTAGGTAAAGATATATTAGAAACAAAATCTACTGATCAATGTCCCTGATGAACATAGATAGAAAAAAAACTCAATAAAATACTTGCAGACTGAATATGGGCATACATCAAAAAGGTCATCCACCACAATCAATCTGGCTTTAGAGCCAGAGCAGCCAGCCTTGGTTCTTACTATATCCTGAAGACTAGCACAGCATCTGGCATGTGATCAACTCTCACCAAACTTAGCTGCATAAATATGTAAAGCACGTACTGGGAGGTGATACAGAGCCCATGATATTACATTGCTAGGGGAACCCTACAAGCGTACCACCACAAATTGAACAGCTTAAACCACAGAAGCTCTGGTGTCATGGTTCTGGAGGCTATGTCTGAACTCAAAGTGTCAGCAGGGCCATGTCCCCTCTGAAGGATCTAGAAAGGGCCTCTTTCCCACCAGTTATATTGAATAAGGACCCACTGAAATTACTTTTTTTTTTTTTTTTTTTTTTTGAGACAGAGTCTTACTGTGTAGCCCTGGTTGGTCTGGAACTCACAGAAAACCACTGCCTCTGCCTCCTGAGTGCTAGGATTGTAGGTGTGCATCATTATGCCCACCCTTACCCTACTTTAACTGGGCAACCTCTGTAAAGACCCTAACACAGAACTCAGGGAAGCACTGTCATTTTGCTTTGTTTGTTTTGTTTTGTTTTTTGTGACGGGGTTTGGAACTCACTCTGTAGACCAGGATGGCCTTGAATTTAGATATCTGACTGCCTCTGCCTCCTGACTGCTGGGATTAAAGGCCTGTGCCACCACTGCCTGGCTTACAATTTTTTTATGCAAAGGAGAAAAATCACATCCAGACCAAAGATGCTGCTTGAAGCAAGATCTAGAATGTTCCCAGACTTAAAGTTGCATGTCCTCCTCTAAGCTTTCCATCTCACTATATGAAACTGATCAGGGAAGCATCCACCTCCCATGAGCTCTCAGGAGGACTCTGCAGGGTCTCAGTGATCACAGTTTTCATGTGGTTTAAAGAGTGACTCAACCCTTGTCCTGGAACTGTCATGGCACTAGGCAAGGCAAGCATGTTGGCAAGAGAAAGAAGGCTACCTGTAACATCGCATCTACACTCAGAAAGCAGAGGGAGAAAGGAAGAAGGGCTAGCTCCCAGGGACTCCTTTCCTCCAGCAAGGCTCTACCTCCTAAAATTTCCACAACCCTTCCAACAGCACCACTAGCTGAGGGCCACTGTTCAAATATGTGATCCTACAAAGAATAGCTCACATTTCAAATGCCACCACGGTGAAAGCACAACACTTGGATCTACATTTTATTGTGCATGTGGGGGGAGAGGGTGTTCACAACGGGATTTCTCTGGATAGCCCTGGCTGTCTGGAAACCCCCTCTGTAGACCAGGCTGGACTCAAATGCAGAGACCCACCCGCCTCTGCTTCCCAAGTGCTGGGATTAAAGGTGTGCACCACTGCATCCAGTTTCTGTGTTTATTCTAGGCTTATGTGATGGTTAGAGTTCTGAACATCACAGGGTTTAGAATTGCCTAGGAAGAGCGGGAGATGTGTGATTAAGGCTCCAGAGACAGACCTGGCTCCGATGGCAAGAGAATGAAGAAAAAGACAAACACTGATAGATACATGGACAGAAAACTGGGATCAAGTGGACTGGTCTCTGTGCTAGAGAAAGCACATCACCCAGGGAGCCCGGTGTGTTTATTATATACAGTTGAACACAGGGCAGAGTTACTTATTTTTTATTTTATGTGCATTGGTGTTTTGCCTGCATTTATGTCTGTATGAGGGTGTCAAATCACTTGGAACTAGATTATAGACAGCTGTTAACTGCTATGTGGGTGCTGGGAATTGAAGCTGGGTCCTCTGGAAGAGCAGCCAGTGTTCTTAACCACTGAGCCATCTCTCTAGCCCCCCAACATTCCTTTCAAGGAGGATGACCCAAAACCTTCCCAGTAGGCCCGCATCCTAAATGTTCCACAACCTCCCAATAGTGCCAAGCTGGGGACTGAGTCTTGACCACATGAGGCTTTGTGAGTATTTCAAATCCAAACAGTTGCACCAATATGGGTCCAGGTGTTAGGTAATGAGTGCCAAACATGGACAGTAGCAGTAAAAAAAAAAATAAAATAAAAAAGAACAGAGTTCCAGGGGTGTTTGGGAAGTAGACAGAAAAAGATGCTATGACTAATTGACCATGATTACCTAGTGGCAGTGTGTAAGGAGTCTTTTTCTGTCCCACCAGCCAACTCCCAAATAACAACACAGAGACTTCTTGTTAATTATGAAACCTTGGCCGATAGCTTAGGCTTGTTTCTAACTAGCTCTTATAACTTAAATTGACCCATTTCTATTAATCAGTGTGCTGCCACATAGCTCATGGCTTGTTACCTCATCTCCTACATGTCATGCTTGTTAGCATTTAGACATTGCCTGGCAGTAAGCAGGCAGTACCTTGGCCCACTCAGGATCCTGACATCATCCTAAGTAGCCAGTTTGTGCATGTGCTAGCCCACTTAAAGTGGTGGGTTCTGCCCACCTTTCTTTCTCTCTCTCTCTCTCTCTCTCTCTCTCTCTCTCTCTCTCTCTCTCTCTCTCTTTCCTACGAGGCTGTGTCTACACTTCCTCTCCTCTCTTCCCGCTTTCCTGTCTCTTCCTCTCTTCTCTTCTTCCTCTTCCTCTTCTCTCCTCAGCTCCCCTCTCCCCTGCCAATAAAACTCTCTATATGAGCACTGTCTACATGGTATGTCTCTCTCTCAGCCGCCATGGAGCACCTTGGCTCCAACTCGCCAAGGTCTCTCTCCTTCACAAAAATGCTTCTTCCACGCCTCACAACTCCATCTTCTTCTTCCCAGTGTTCGTTTTCTCTGCCTTCAAAAATCCTGCCTAGCTATTGGCCATTTAGCTTTTTTTTAAACCAGTCACAGTGACTCATCTTCACAGAGTGTGGAGGAATATTCCACAACAGCAGTGTAACTTGTTTGAGGCCTCTCAGAGGTACCGTGTGCCTTCAGCCGTCTCTGAACCCCCAGGAAACTAGCTGGTGTTGTCCTCTAGACCAAACTCTTCCTTCCCACACATCTCCACGGGAAGAAAATGAATCCTCCTCCTAATGAACTCTTACAGGCCCTCCAGGCTCCTACAAAGCAGCAGGATCAGCCCGGGCTCCTTCATAAATGTAAACATGCCCTGAGTGAGAGATGTGTGCATTTCATCAACAGTGACTTACTCATGAAAAGTAAGTGCTATCAGAGCAGAGCTAACAGTGGAGATGGGGCGTTTTTGCAGCTAAACAATGATTTTCCTTTAACCTCTAGTACTCAGTGACCTCAACTAGCAGCAAGTTAAATGACAGGAGTAGAAACTTGTTTTCATTAAAGTGCACTGGATGCCGACTAGACTAATGTTCAAATATTGTACAGAGTTGAATTTGTGTGCTATACAAGGACAGCACACATGCGCAGTGTGGCCTCACATCTGCCTCTGTGGTTTGGCGTGTGTTAAGAGATAGGAATCTCTAAGCACTCTCCCACCAGTCACCTCAGATATGATAGATCTCCCATCTTAACCCCAGAATAAAGGTAAAGGACCTTTACTGGGGGCATCATTCAATCTGCTCTTCATGCTCACAATACAAAAACACAAGATCGCAACAAAGGCAGCTCTTTCATGGGCAAAGTGTTCAGTATGACCATTAGAAATCTGCAGAGTCTGTTTCCTAAAACTGGGACGCATGTTGTTCTGGATGGTGGGATCTAAAGGGGAAAGAACAGATGTTTTCCACTCATATATGCAGGAAGGCAGGCAGGCTGCTAAAATAGATGCTGACTTGAAATTACCAACAAATGCATCAAAACAAAAAGGCAGTGATTTTGGGGAGTCTTGCTCACTGTACACCCTAAAAATACCACAAATAAAAACCCGAAAATGGATCTGCTCGGCCCACATGCTTCTGTTGTGCTTCTCTGGAAGGAAACAAACAGATGCAATGCTAGATGAAGCAGAAGGTGGCTTGGGATAGCAGCCCAAGCCTGGACAGGGACGGCAGTTTAAAGTTTCCTTGGTATAAGGGCGTCTTTCAGTTCGACTTAAACTGTCATGAAAAATATGGGAGGAAGGGATTGGACACTAACAAAACAAAATGTGGGGGACAGAGGAGAGCTGGAGAGAAGGAAAAAACTGCAGAGAGAGAAGCTGAAAGCAAGGCTGGAAAGAATGCACAGGAAGGCAGTGGGACTTGAGGCTGTGAGGTAGGAAAGCTAGCTTTGCTCTGATATGGGAACATTTGGTTTCAAACGAAGCGACTGAAAGAACTCTATGGTAATGTTCTGTGCAGGTGATGCTCTCATTGGGGTAACTAGTTCTAAACACCAAACAGTTCTGAAAGTCATAGGAAAAGACTAGCTTTGGGATTATGAAAACGCATCCATCTGCCTTGAAGGAGAGACTATATAGATGGGTTAGTACAGTACCTACAACCATTGCGCTCCTCTGCTACAGAGCCTTCATCCTGCCATCTCCCTCATCCGAGAGACCCAGATTCAACCCACATCAGGACCGCTCATCATGCCCTGTGCACAGCATCTCTCCCTGTTAGACCTCCTGCTCCTCCCAAGTTGACAGACTTGTCATGATGTCTCAACTACCCTCCTAGTCGCACTAGCTTGTCCATCACATATGTGCTCCTCTTTTGCCAATCCTTTCAGCACCAGCTCTCAGGGTTACGCAAAATGGGAATTCGTTCTTCATTTTCAAAATGTTTCTTGGGAATATTAGAGACAAAACAATATAAGAGAAAGGATGTAGAGTTCAAAGAAACTAAACACATGCAAACTGTCAAATTCCAAGGGGAATAGAAGAATTTATTTTCAACAACATAGACTTCTTAGCTTCACCTCTTGAACTATTAGAGAATTAGATGCAACTTTGGATCTTGCATAGGTAGATGAGTTTGAGAACACATTGGAGTCATGTTATAGTCTTGGCTTGGCTGGAGTTACTAGACTAAGGTCAAGAGGTAGGTACTCCAGGAGACAGTGTATATAATTTATTTAGCCTCATTCCTAACATTAATAGTCAATGAAGAGTGGGTGCTAATGGTTGAGTATATCTCCAATAGTAATGAAAACAATGAATATTGCTCCAGATTGGGTCTTGAATACCCAGTTGTTAAAGGCCTCATTTTTAGTATAGCATTACTGAGATGTAGTGGAAGCTTTATGAGGTGAAGCCTAGAGAGGAGAGGGGGTCTTTAGGTCTTGGGGTTGTAAGCTCAAACAAGGTAGGGGAGGCATTATATTCTTCCCCTTCCCGTTTGTGGTTTCTTGCCCATGAAGTGAACGATTTTGCTCTGCAAGTACTTTCACTCAATGCCACACCTGAGGTCTAAAAGCAATGATGTCGTAGACCACAACCTCTAAACCATAAGCCAAACTAACCCCTTTCTGCTTTTCTTCTCATGCAAGTCTATGTGTATACATAATGCATGTGTGCACAATAGGTCACATGTGTATTGCGAATACAGGTGCACATGCGCCACGGCATAACTGTAGAGGGCAGAAGACACTTTGGGGAGTGGGTTCTCACCTTCCACTTGGTTTGGAGACTGGGTCTCTATTTGTTTGCTGCTCCTGCACCACATATGCCACACTAGCTGGCCCCTGAGCTTCCCAGCGATTCTCCTGTCCATCTCCCGTCTCTATTTGGGAGTGCGAGGACTCCAGATACTTACCACACATCTGGCTTTTCATGTGGGTTCTGGAAATCTGAACTTGGCTTGTCAGACTTGCATGGTAAGTGCTTTTACCCACTGAGCCGTCTCCCCAGCCCCCTAAGTGAATGTTGCAAATATTTATTATGTGTCCAATCCGTCACCCAGCAGCACGGACTTACTGGACTGAATGGGGTTCCAAAACGCCACATAAGTCAAGAAAGTCAGGCCTTCATTTGGAGACAGAATCTTTGCAGATACGATCAAGTTAAGTCAGGATTGCTGTGGGTCCTAAATCAAAGGTTTCCTGTTCTTCTCGAGGAAAAGAGGGATCTGAAGACGCAAAGGAGACACAGGAAAGACATGTGGAGACAGAGGCAGAAATAAGAATTGGACTGCCACAAACCAAGAAATCTCAAGGGTGGCCGTGCCAAGGCAGACCGCTCCTTGCTCTAAATTACTCCACAGTATATACAGCAATGCTCTTGTCTGTTTTCCAGACTGTACCCTGCCCTGAGAGACTCCATTTCATAAGCAGTTTTTTATTCCATTTTGAGTGCAGGATTTTTACACCTGTTGGGTACACAAACAACGTCACCTGTCTGGCACCACCCACGAGGCACAGACTGAGAAAGAACTTACTCCTAAAAGTAAAAAGGATTTTCTTCCTTTAAAATGCCTATAGATTTATCAAAGTAAAAGGAGAGTGCCGTAGTCAGTGTTCTATTGCTGTGAAGGGCCACCGTGAGCAAGAAAACTCTTATTAAAACATCATTTGAGGGCTTGCTTACAGTTTCAGAGGCTCAGTCCATTATCATGGCAGGGAGCATGGCAGCAGGCAGGCATGGTGCTAGAAAAAGAGCTGAGGGCGACATCCTGATCTGCAAGCAGAGAGAGAGAACCAGGTCTAGCATGGGCTTTTGAAACCTCAAGGCCCTCCCCCAGTGACACATGTCCTCCCTCCAACAAGGTCACACCTCCTAATCTTTACAAATAGCGCTGCTCCCTGATGACTAAGCATTCAAATATATGAACCCATGGGGGCCATTCTCATTCAAAGCACCACAGGGACCATATGAGCACATAGACATATTAAAATATCAGGAAAACAAAGGCTAAGAATGTATTAAATACATCAAACTAAGAAAAGGATGAAAACACTTGAACTCCTTAAATAGATGAACACCTAACTCTGTGATGGCAATGACCTCCATTGACCTGTCATGACTGAGAGAGAGACAGACAGACAGACAGACAGACAGACAGAAGGGTCCACCTACAGGCAAAGAACTCCCAACTGTTCTACACAGGCTTCTGTTCAGCTACAATCCCACTGCTGAAATGGCCTACTTCAATTGCTGTCTGTTTGTTCATTTAGACACAAATGATCAAGTTAAGTCAGGATTGCTGTGGGTCCATTTGTCTGTCTATCCATATGTCCATCTGGACCCAGTCCTACTCTTGGCCTCCATGGCCTTCACAATCCCACACTTTACTTCTATAGCTCAACTGGATCTTGAGGCTCAACTCATATTGGTGACACAGCAGTTTGACCCTGTCACAGCATCTCCATCAGATCCCCAGTGGGGTTCTTTAAAAAAAAAAAAAAAAAAAAAAAAAAAAAAAAAAAAAAAAAAAAAAGATTTATTACGTATACAGCATGTATGACTGCAGGCCAGAAGAGGGCACCAGATCTCATTACAGATGGTTGTGAGCACCATGTGGTTACTGGGAATTGAACTCAGGACCTCTGGAAGAGCAGCCAGTGCTCTTAACCTCTGAGCCATCTTTCCAACCCCAGTGGAGTTCTTTATCTAGTCCTGCCTCCCACCCACACACAGATGCTCTTTGCATCTCTGTAAAGCTTCTTTTGAACTCCTTAGATTATGCTTCAGCCTCTCTAATCCTGGTAGGATATTCAGTAACCTACATATACATACACATGAAGAGACATACTTGCTGTGTGGTGTGTAACATGTGATTTGAGAGTTGGTAGTTAAGATTGGAATAAAACTACCCATGTTTCTGAGGATTTGTGGGCAGTTGACAGTACCTGGGGAGAGGGGCTCATGAATCACAAACATTGTCCTGGTTAGGGTTACTAGTGCTGTGATGAAACACCATGACTAAAGCAACTTGGGGAGAGAAGGGTTTAATTTCAGCTTCCACTTCCGGGGAACAGTCCACCACTGAGGAAAATCAGGGCAGGAACTTGAAGGCAGGAGCTGATGCAGAGGCCATGGAGGGGTGCTGCTTACTGGCTTACTCAACATGGTTTGCTCAGCCTGCTTTCTTATAGAACCCAGGACCACCAGGCCAGGAATAGCAGCACACACAATGGGCTTGCCCCTCCCCCACCAATCACTAATTAAGAAAATGCCCTCATCTGGATCCTATAGAGGCATTTTCTCAACTGAGATTCCCTCCTTTCACATCTCTAGCTTGCATCAAGTTGACATAAAACTAGCCAGCACAGACATACACAACACATATCTCCCAAGAATCTACAGACAGTTAATAGTTGCTAGAGGAGGAAGACAGATTTCTTCAGTGGTACAGCCACTGGTAAGGTACCCATGACCCTGTGAATAACCTCTACCCATGATCCTGTAAGCAACCCTAATGAAACTCACTGCATCAAACAAGGGGGCACGAGGGAGACAGGTCAGCACACAAAGCCCCGCCGCACAAGCAAGAGGACCTGGTCGAAGCCCTGGCACCCATATAAAAACTGGACGTGGTGGCACACTTCTGCAACCCAACACTGGTAGGAGGCGGGGGCAGTGACCCGAAGAATCCTGGAGCCAACTGGTCAGGCAATCTAGCCAGTCACTGAGCTCCAAGTTCAAAAAGGGACCCTGAAAAACAAATAAATAAAAATAAACAAGGTGACAAATGACAGGATAAGACGCCCAGTGCTGACTTCTGGCCTCTTTACACAGGCACATCACACACACACACACACACACACACACACACACACACACACACACACGACATGAAAATAGATGAGGGACAAGTTAGGAAGAGGTCAGTGGCGTGGGAGAAGGTATGTGGATAATGGGGAGTGAATATGATTAAAATATAAAATTTATGAAAATGTCATGATATACCAAAATTTTTTTTTTGGTTTTTCGAGACAGGGTTTCTCTGTAGCTTTGGTACCTGTCCTGGACTAGCTCTGTAGACCAGGCTGGCCTTGAACTCACAGAGATCCGCCTGCCTCTGCCTCCCGAGTGCTGGGATTAAAGGCGTGCGCCGCCACTGCCTGGCTTCACAAAAAAAAAAAAATTTTTTTTTAAAGAAAACTTGTGTTTGCATCAGCCAGCTATCAAGGCACATCAGAACCACAGAGAAAGCACTATGGCATAAACACAGAGAGCACATGTGTATCTTTTCACAATGTCAAGACTTGAAACGATAGATTCACAACATGCAGTGGATTGATTGGCAACAATTTGTCAGATAACCCTGCCTACCTTAGAAATTGACCAAGACAGATATAAGTTCTTTCATTTTAATCTTACTGGTAATATTAACTCTCTCATCACATAGTATTTAGTACATAGTAAATATTATTATGTATGTGGTCATAGAATAAATGTAAGTTGACAAGGCTACATACAGTTTTAGAAGCAGGTTGATAGAAACAGAAAACAGTCTCTCAGTTTGGCAAGGCACAGGCCGAAAAACTACAGTTTGACATAATATAGAGTAAGGTAGGTGATGGCTATTCTTGGTTGTCAACTTTTGACTACGTCTGGAATTAACTACACCCAAGCAGCTGGGTATATCTGTGAGGAATTTTTTTTTCTTTTTTCTTTTCTTGGTTTTTTAAGATGGGGTTTCTCTGTGTAGTTTTGGTGCCTATCCTGGATTTCGCTCTGTAGACCAGGCTGGCCTTGAACTTACAGAGATCCGCCTGGCTCTGCCTCCTGAGTGCTGGGATTAAAGGCGTGCGCCACTGCTGCCTGGCTGAGGGATTTTTCTTAATTAAACCATTTGAAGTGGGAAGACCCACCTTTAATCCAGATCTTTTGAGGTAGGAAGATTCACCTTAAATCTCCATCTATCTATCTATCTATCTATCTATCTATCTATCTATCTATGACTTATTAGAGTGATTTACAGGCTGTAATCCAGCTTGTTCAACAATGGCTGCCTACCAATGGAAAGTCCAAGAATCCAGTTCAGTCTATAAGATAAAGATATATAGACAGAGATAGATATTCATTAGAACCAATAGAATGAATATATTAGAACTGATAAAATGAATATACATAAACACACATACACCATGGTATAGAATATATGTATGTACATATACGTATACATAAATATACATACATATACACGTGTATATGTATATGCATGTGTGTATGTGCATACATACCATGGGTATAGAACTATCTATTGGAGCCTAGTAGGCTCATCAATGAATACCCAAATGAAGACCATGACTCCTCCTCTTGAGCATCCATCAATAACCAATAGCTCCCCTCAGGGGAGGGGAGGGCCCCACAAGCCTGACTGCTGGCAGGTCTAGTCTTATGCAAGCCCAGTGCATACAAGGACAGCTGCTGTGAGCACATTATTTCAATGGCCGTGTCCTATCCAGAAGACAGCCTTGTGCAACCCTTCTCTCTGTCACCCAGCTCTTACATTCTTCCTTCCCCCTCATCCACATTGTTTCCTGAGCCTTATAGGAGTGGTGTGAATGTTCTGTTTATGGCTGAGCACTCAAAAGTCACTTATTCTCAGCATGCTGAACAGCCTGAGTCTCTGAGTTTACTGCCATTCAATGCAAAGAGAAGCTCCTCTGATCAAGACTGAGGGTAGCATTTGGCTGTAGAGCTAAACAAACATTTAGAAGGCAAGCTAACAAAACAACAGAAAATGAATCCAGGTGCTTAAGGAAAGGCTATAGGAGGAACTTCTGTGCAGAATGGGAAGCAGATAACATCTTCAATCTTCATTCCCTAGAAACCTATTGCTTCTGTAACAATATCCATCTCTGTGTTTACTATGTGCGTTTTAAGGGCTGAGGATGTAGCTCAGTTATTTAAATGCTTATTTAGCAAACACAAAGCCCTGGGTTCAGTTCCCAGCACCATATAAACCTGGCACAGTAGCCTACACCTGTAATCCCAGCACTTGGGAGTAAAGGCAGGAAGATCAAAAGTCCAAGATCATCCTTAGCTACATAATGAGTATAATGAGTTGAGGCCAGCCTCTGAGATACAAGGGACCCTGTCTCGTAAGAAATAGAGCTTATTCAATACTTGTGGGTAAGATGGTAGATTAGAAGCCACAACACAGAAGCTCAGTGACAGAGAAAAATTATAGTCAAGATAATACACAATAAGTTCTTCTCCTGAGAGACAAAGGAGATGGGAGAGCTGAGCATTGGAGCGCAGCTGTGACCCCTCTCCAATACAAACCACATAACCAAATGAAGCTGCAACCATACTAGACTAGAGAGCTTCAATCCATTCTTGTGGTAGGCAGAATAATGTCCTCCTCAAGACATACACACTATTTTCTCAAGTCTATACACAGTCTAAGGAAGGAAAAGGACAGTCTGTAGCTAGAGTTTTCCTGCCTGGCCCATAGTCAGGACAAATCTCTCTCACCCGACAGTCCCACAGCCGCTCAGACCCAACCAAGTAAACACAGAGACTTATATTGCTTACAAACTGTATGGCCATGGCAGGCTTCTTGCTAACTGTTCTTATATCTTAAATTCGTCCATTTCCATAAATCTATACCTTGCCACGTGGCTCGTGGCTTACTGGCATCTTCACATGCTGCTTGTCCTGGCAGCAGCTGGCAGTGACTCTGACTCAGCCTTCCACTTCCCAGAATTCTTCTCCTCCTTGTCCCGCCTATACTTCCTCCTGCCTGACTACTGGCCAATTAGTGTTTTATTTACTAACCAATCAGAGCAACACATTTGCCATATAGAACATCCCACAGCAGACAGTCCACAGTCTAGGGGGGAAATGTTTGCAAACCATGTCTTATTCAAAATACACAAATTCCCAAATTCAATAACAGAAAAACAAACTGCTATGGTTTTAGTATGAGTTGTGTCCTTGAGAAATTTATCAACCTAGCCATCTACTCATGAACATTCACCAAAGAGAAATATGTATGTTTGTAGGTCATGAAACTAGAAGAGGGAATCTTTAAAGGGAAGGGAGAGATCTTAAGGGAGGTGGGAAATAAGCCAAAGCAATACATGCAATGGGAGGTCGAGAAGGGGCTAACTGCAGAAACAGAGGAAACCGGTTAGAGAGGAGAGGAGCACACAGGAGGGGAGTGGGGGAGGGGAACAACAAGACCAAAGCATGATGACAAGCATGCATGAAATGCCATGATAGAACAAATCTATTAATACGTATGCTCACCAAACGTTAATAAACATTCCTCCAGTCTTCAGAGGGGAGGAACTGGAGAGACAGTTCAGAGCTAATAAGTGCACGCTGCTTGTCTTAATTAAGATTACCATTGCTGTGTTGAAACACCGTGACCGAAGAGCAAGTTGGGGAGGAAAGGGTTTATTTGGCTTACCCTTCCATGTTGTAATCAATCACTGAAGGAAGCCAGGACAGGAACTCAAACAGGGCAGGAAGCTGGAGACAGGAGCTGATGCAGAGGCCATGGAGGGGCGCTGCTTACTGGCTTGCTCCTCATGGCTTGCTCAGCCTGATTCCTTATAGAAGCCACGCCCACTGGCCCAGGATAGCACCACTCGCAATGGGCTGGGCCTCCCCATCAATTATTAAGAAAATGCCCTACAGCAGGGTCTTACAGAGGCAGTCTCTCAGTTGAGATTCCCTCCTTTCAGAGAACTCTACCTTGTGTCAAGTTGACATAAAACTAGTCCAGATACTTATCTTGCAGAGTATCCAATTTCAGTTCCCAGTACCCACATCAGGTGACTAACTGCCACCTGTAAGTCCAGATGCAGAAGGATTACACACCTCTAGTCATAATCATACATACTGATACACATAATTTAAAATAATAAAACTAAATCTTAAAACAAACACATCCAGCAGACCATGATATGTGCCTATAATCTTAACACTTGGAAGGCAGAGATGGAGGCTGGAGGCTAGCCTGGGCTACATGAGACCCTGACTCAATAAAGTAAAATAAAACATACATTCATACTGTAGCTTTTAAGCGTTTGATATGTGTGCTATAACCCATATAACCACAGAGGTTAGGTGTCAAGTAAGGGACTAGAGGAGAGGGCAGATAGAATATAGTGTAATAAATCTTTCTCTGCCCCACCAGCCAGCTCCCAAATAACAACACAGAGTTGTATTATTAATTATAAAAGCTTGGCCTTAGTTCAGGCTTGTTTTGAACTAGCTCTTATAACATAAATTAACTCATGTCTATTCATCTACATTCTGTCACATACTGCCCATTCTGCTTCTTCAGTGTCTTCTGGCATCTCTCGTGTGCCTAGATTCATCTCCTCTTCCTTTCTTTCTCCAGAAACCCCGCCTATACCTCTCACCTAGCTATTGGTCATTTAGCTTTTTAGTACACCAACCACAGCAAATACATCGTCACACAGTGTACAAATATCCCACAACGTATATAGTTATGGAGAGACATGGGAGGTACTGGAGTGGGAGGATTAAATGAAGAGCAGGATGGGTAAAAGGGGCAAGAGAGGGAATATGGAGACAACTAATACTTGAGGGCCATTTGAGGGGTCATATAGATACCTACTACTATAGAAGCTTCCTAAATATATACATATATAAGAGATTTAAACAGTCGCCAAATAATGGGGGAGACAAGGCCCCAACTAGACATCTTTTCCCACCAAGTAAAATATCCACTGCCAGGAATGGGTTACATATAGTTGAGTTGTTAGCCAACGAGACCCCATGGAAACCTCCAAACATCTCAGGTTATTTCCAAGGCTATTTGTTGTTCTCTACAAATTGACGATAAGTTCCTATTGCTGAAGACAACATTTATATACGTCATTGAACACAGAGAAGTCGAGCTGGTACCTTTACCCCATTGACTAGTGTTCCTAGAACTGAAATGTACCCTGCACACTACCAGAGGAGAAAGGTAACCACCAACCTAGCCGCAAACCCTGAAATCTACAGTGGTGCCCTGTTCCCATGATATATTATGGTATAATAGTGGCATAAATGTTTTAGGGGTAACAAACCACTCTCTGAACTTAAGGCCCACACCACAATGCCTGTGGCTAAGAACCTGAGACTAGCTAGACAGGAGAAAACCAAGTATTATTGTTCTGCTAAAGAAATGTAGCAATATGACTCCTAATGACCTTCTACCATACCCATAGATCAGTGCCTTGCTCAGCCATCATCGGAGAACTAACAGAGAACCACACTGGCCAATGTGCAGGCAGTGAGACATTTCGGAACACTAAGTCCTAAATGGGATGTCTTCATCAAACCCTTCCGCTCAGAGATCCGGGAGTATGTGGAAGAGGGAACATAAAGACTGTGAGATGGAATGGATGTGACACCAAGTGTCTTCCAGATACAAAAGGACTGAGGCACACATGAACTCACATAGAGTGTGGCAGCATGAACAGGGCCTGCACAGGTTCAAAACAGATGGGGGTCCCAGCACTGAAAGGGGGAAGCAGACATGAGCTCTCAGCCCTAACCAAGAAACTCTCTGCAACTGACATTCTCTAGCAAAGAAAAAAGCAATTTTCTCCAATGGAGTCCCATTGGGTATATTAACTACACTGAAGGGCAGGCCCCATGCCCGGTATATAGATGGCCAACACTAAAACAAACTCAATGGCATTTTTATAGACTTTTTGTATCATAGTTTTGTTTGGGTTTTTGGATTTTTGTTTTGTTTGTTTTTGTCTTACTGGTCATTGCTTGTATGTTGTGGTTTCTGATTTTTTGTGGTTTTGTGGGTTTTGTTTGTGTGTATGTTTCTTGTTAATTCTGATTTGTTTGGGTTTTCTGTTTTCTTTCTCATAAGAGAAAGGACTGGGTGTCAGATGGGTGAGTAGGTGGGAAGGATCTGAGAGGATTCAGGGGAAGGGAAACCATGGTCAGAATATATTGTGTGAAATTTTTTCAATAAAAAAGTATGAAGAAAGGGGTCGTGTGTTCCATTAGCAAGACAGAAGTAGCAGCATATTGGAATCACTTCTCTCCTAATGCTGTTTTGCTCTTGTATGCTAAATGCCAGTGGCTTCATTCATTTTCTTATTGCCCTGTTTGTATTACTGTTTTCCCAATATGAAGCCTGTGGGCCAGGGCAGAAGCCAGGGTAAGGGCAGCAGAAAGATTAACTAATGCCTTCTCAAGTAAGTCTGATAGTTTCCAATTACAGCATCAGTTGATTTAACTGAAGTGTTTTGTAAACCAAATCCAGATACAACGAAAAAAATCTATTCTAATTCTGCCAAGGACTTTTTGTATTTGTTGTTGTTGCTGGGTGGTTGATAAGTGCATTAAAATACATTAGGTACTTTAATGTGAAGCTCCACAGCTTCTGTTCTGAATGCCTTTTTTTTTTTTTTTAAAGATCTATTTACTTAATATGTATACGAGTGCTCTGTCTGCATGTATGCCTGCAGGCCAGAAGAGAGCAGCAGATCTCATTACAGATGGTTGTGAGCCACCATGTGGTTGCTGGGAATTGAGCTCATGGCCTTTGGAAGAATAGCTAGTGCTCTTAACCACTGAGCCGTATCTCCAGCCCCTTGAGTGCTTATTCTAATTGTATAAAGTTCATTGAGTTGTACAGATTTGGGGTCTGGTTAACTTTGGTATGTGATTTTTAATTTATTTGCAAGCTGATTAATAACGTTTATAAAATTTAAAAAAAGAAGAAATACCTTTACTAGATTCACTGATAGAAATAAAAAACTAAATGTCAATCTCTTAAAAAAAATAAAAGCATACAAAGACTTGTAGATTAATGCCTATAGCAGCTTTATTTGCATTACTCCAAAACTGGAAATTTCCATAAGTCTATCAATAAGTGAATGAACAAACTGGGAAAGCCAAACAAAGGAAGTTATGTATAACACAACAGAGGAATCTCAAAATAATCTATACAGTAAGAACCAGACCAAAAACTATGATTCAATTTAAATAAAAGGAAGTGCAAACTGATTTCTAGTAACAGAAAGGTGTCTGGGCAGAGGGATCTGATGAGTGGCAGAAAAGGAGGATTATAAAGAATAAGGAACTTGTTTGAAGTGGCGTTCCCATCTTGATTGTACTGACGGTTTAAGGGTGCAAACGTGACAGTAAATTGTGTCCATTTTAAATAGTAGTTCACTGTACACCCTTTATAAGGGCAAAGCTATTCATTTTTGAGACAAGATCTCACTATGTTGCCCTGGCTGGCCTGGAACTATCTATTTAAACTAGGGTGGCCTTGAACTCAGAGATCCACCAGCCTCTGCCCCGCCCCTGGTGCTAGGATTAAAAGCGTGTGCCACCATGCTATCTTTAAAACAGTTAAGAAAAATCAACTTGATAGTAATCCTAAAAGTTGTATTAGGAGGAGGAGGGAGGGGAGGAGGGGAGGAGGAGGAGGGGGAGGGGAAGGAGGGGAGGCGGGGGGGGGAGGAGGAGGAGGAGAGAAAACACTACAAGCGGATGGGGGTTTTCTGGCTGTCTTGCAAAGATATGGTCAGTAAAGTGGGGACCAATGAGAGAACTGCAGGTCCAGTCTGGCCGCCTAAGCGGGCGTAGCTGGTGTGAGCAGGTCTCTGGGATGAGTCGGAGGGATGAGCGAGAATGCAGACCAGACACTCCTCCCTCGCGCTCAGGAGTGTACCGAGGAGCAAATGCATCCCCACTGGTCTGCATGAAGTTGTAAACAGAGGTGAACAGTTTGGGTCCGCGGGATTGGGAGAGCGACGGCTGTTTCTGCTGTGGTTTGGGTTTGGAGGCCGTGATGTAGCACAAATGAAAGCTGGCGCGCACAGTCAAGAAGGAAAACACTCCTGTGACCAGAAACTCCCTCACCACAACTAACAGGGAATCCCGCGGCTCAAACTCGGGCATCTTTGCCCCCGAACTCCCGAATCCGGGGATCAGCAACTCCACCTTCTTCCGCCCGGAAGGGCTTCAGCCGCCTACAGAAGGGGAAACCCTCTCCCAGCCACCGCGCACCTCATCGCAGTGCGCAGCCGCAAGCGGGGTCGCTTTACGGCCGGAGGGGCGGGGCGTAAGCGTGTGGCGCAGAAGGAGCTTAGGAGCGGCCGGGCTTTTTGCGACCGGGCGTAAGTGACGACGGAGGTGGTGCGACAGCTGCTGGAGGGCCGAGGAGGCGGGTTTGTGTTCCCAGGGCCGAACCAGGATGAGGCGGGGGCGCGGGTCCCGGGCGCGGGTAGCTGGAGGCCCTCGGCTACAGCCATGAGTGGAGGGGAACGGCGAGGGGGAGGCCTTGGGCCCCTGTGGGCGGCGGGTGGCTCCCGAGGGCAGGCGGGCCGGAGAGCCGGCTCCAGGCCGGGAATCTGACCCGCGTCTTCCCCGAACTCACTCGCAGAGCGGCGGGTCGTGTCCTCGCCATGAGGCCGCAGCAGGCGCCGGTGTCCGGGAAGGTGTTCATCCAGCGAGACTACAGCAGTGGCACGCGCTGCCAGTTCCAGACCAAGTTCCCCGCGGAGCTGGAGAACAGGGTACGCAGCCTGAGCCTCCCTTGCACCTGCCTGCCCTGGGGAGGGCGCGTCCCTGGGGCGGGAGGGAGGGAGTGTGGGTCCACCCTCCCAGCCGCTGTCCCATGGTTCTGGAGAGCAGTAGGACCTCCAGATTGCCAGCAAAAGATGTACGAAGAAGGTAAGGTCTAGGACTTGGAGAAGGACTACTAAGGCCACTGCTCAGAGTACAGAGATCTTATAGAACTTTAAGATGCACGCTGCCTTCAGTCAGTCTACCCAGGAGTATCCTTAACAGGACACACACACACACACACACACACACACACACACACACACACGGTGATTGACACCTGGATGAGGCGCTAATTCCTAGGACTCCAGGCCACCTCATACAGCCTGTGGTAACCTATATCCTACTGCCTTTCCACGCAAAAGAAAACGTCATCATTCTCATGACCGATGTTTGTGGTCACTGTGCTGATCATCCTGTTCAGCCGAGAGGGTTTATTAGTGATGTGCCAGGTAGGCCAGACAGGCCTTCTTGGAACCTGAAAAACGTACCTGGGCCTGGGCAGGAACGACAAAGGAACTTGTAGGGAACTCTTCACTCCCAATCGTAATCACTGGGACACTGGGAGCTTCCCGTTTGCCTTTCCTACCAAAACAGTCATCAGGGTATATATAGGGCCTTTGGGTAGCCTTGTAAACAAAGGTGGGTTTGTTTACCATGTCTTCAGATTTAACAACACCAAACTGTATCCTACTGTAAAAGTGCAGTGAGCATGAGTTAATGCCTGTGTGATCCTGTGTCTACCCAGTGTGATTCTCTTCTTCTTCAGCCGTATTACTCACATTCTGTTTCCTGTTCAGAAGTCAGTTTCTGAATACTGAGCTAGGAGGATGAGGAACTTAGAGGTAATTAAGCATGGTGTGGGTGTGGGGCTAAGAAATGCTGGTGGTGGACTAGGTGGGTGGAGATGAGTGTGTCCTAGAGAAATGTGTCCTAGCCATTTAAAATCAGCACGTCGGTTTGTAGGCTGGGTGTGTAGCTCCGGGCTAGAGCCTGTTCGTGGCAGGTTGAGGGCCTAGGGTTCTGTCTCCAGCACTGAATAGTCAGGCCTGTAATCCCAGCTACTAGGGAGGCTAAGGCAGGAAGATTGCAAGTTCAAGACCAGCCTGGGCAGCTTGAAGGTACCCTGCTCCAAAGTAGCTTGAAAAGAGCGGGAGTCGTGATGACATAGTTCAGTGGTAGACCATTTATCTAGCATGTGTGAGGCTCTGGTTCAATCCCCGGGATCGTCTGATTGTTAGTGTTGGGAAATCATTGATTCATTATCTTTCCTTAAGTTTAATTTATGACCATAGGCAAGTTAGTGGTCCAGTTGCCTTTTTTTTTTTTAAACTATGATTTAAAGATCAAGCAAGATTTAAAAAGATACTGTATAAATAGGGTATGGCCATGAACACCAGGGTGCCAGAGGCAGGATTCTGAATTACAGATCGATATGGACTGCATAGGAAGACTGTCTCAAAGAGAGTAAGAAGGGAAAGAATAGTGTGACTTTGATTTACTTGTTTGTGAAATGCCATTTAGATGTCTTTGTTGGTTTAACAGTCAAACTTCTCTCTTTACTGAGCCAGACACATATATGCCAAGTTAGGCACTAGTCTTTATGTATGGTAGAACTTTTCTTTGATAATCTTAAATTTAAATAACAAGATGTAGTCACATTATCCCACATATTATTACAGGAAATTGATGTTGCTAAATTCTGGCATCCAAAAATGGTACTTCTTTAAATTGATAAACCCCAGAACTGCTTGTGGTACTGAGCACTATATGGAGTGTGCCTTTGACTTTTTTAGTGTGTGAGTTAAACACTAGTTTATACCTTAAACCACTTGGGAAAGCTTTTATGTGTACATATTGATTATAAGTTTAAGATTTCCTTACTTTGTGTGATGGGAAAGGTTTACTTCTCTACTAACCTAGAAATACTACTTATTGCTCTGCCAGTACCCTGATTTCATTCTGTGAGACTGTCACACTGTGCAGCTTCGTAGAGAAAAAAACCAATATACAAATGTCTCATATTACATTACAGTAAACAATAAGTGCATGATGTTTGAGTGTGCAGATGAATTGTGTCAGTTAATAAGTGTGCTTCCCTCATCTGGTAGAATGTGATGCTTTGATACCTGCATACAATAATTACACCTGCTTCTGACCTAAGAGACTTAAGAGCTCAAGGACTGGATCATAAAATACTATCAACTTTCGGAATGATTTATCTGGGCTGGATATGTGGCTTGATGATAAGGTGTTTACCTAGCGTGTTTGAGACCCTGGGTCAGAATGATAGTGTCCATTGAAATGCTCTACTAGTAAATAGGCATTTAAAATTCTAGGTTAAATTATAGAAATTTGAAGTCTACAGAACATTGTTAGAAGAAAATAAAAACAAATTATTAGGGCTGGAGAGAACTCAGTTTTTAGAGTAGTTGACTAGTGTGCAGGAGCCCTGGGTTCTGTCCCCTGCTCCACATAAAATTGGGTGTGATGGTGTTTGCCTTTAATCCTAGCCAGATGGAGAAGATACAGGGATCAGGACGTGAAAGTCATCTTGTCTTTAGCTATATAATGACTTTGAATCTAGAGGGACAAACAGGATGGAGGTAGCAGGACTGTCCTCTGCCACTTAACGACAGGAACGTGATCTGAGAAGTGGGTTGTGAGGCAGTTGCGTCCTCTGAGCATCATGTGTTGTATATATGCCATGGAACTAGTGATACAATCCTCTGGGACATATACAGCCTGCTCTTAACTAAAGTATCACTGGGAGACAAATGACAACTGTATTAGTGTGAACGTAGGGTAACGATGTCACTAAATAGAGGTTAGAAATGGCTTAATGTGAAGCGTTGTGTCAGTTTGAGAATTCTGCCCCTCTCATAGTATAAGGATCTAGAAACAAAATAATTGCTTCAAAAGAAGAGCCTGAGAAAACAACATAGAGCTTACCATTTGGTCACGCTACTTAAAATACTCTTGCCCTTTTGCCTAGTGAATTCAGTATTTAGATGCTTGTTTTAAGCATACTCTCAATTGGAAGTGATGGTGCACACCGTAAACCCCAGCATTTGGACAGGCAAGGGAGGGAAATCACAAGTATGAGGCCATCCTGGGCTACAGAGTGAGACTCTGTTTTGAAAAAAAATAAATAAATACTCTTCCAAGATAAAAGGAACCTCTTATGTGCCCCTACAGTTAAGGGTGTCTGTATATAAAGACTGGCCATAGCATTATAGGAACTCAAAATACAAACATATATGACTAGAAAGAGTATCTTTAGAATTTCAGTACAGAGAAGTAGCATTTTGAACTTTCAAGATTTCCAGTATCCCATAAGATGGATAGTTAAACTCCAAGCAGTCATATTAGTAACATGGGTCCAGATTTAATCACAAAAAAGTTATTTGCCTTATCTTTGGGGGTTTGTTTTTTAATTAGGGGCTTGTTTACAGTTTCAGAGGGTGAGTGGACTCCATGACCATCATGGTAGGGGGCATGGCAGCAGGCAGGCAGGCAGGCATGGCGTTGGAGCGATAGCTGAGAGCTACATCTGATCTGTAAATTGGAGTCAGAGAAAGAGCTAACTGGAATGGCAAGAGTCTTTTGAAACTTCAAAGCCCACCCCCCAGTAACACACCTCTTTCGACAAGGCCACACCTTTCTTAGCAAACAATTCCACAACTGGGGATCAAGCATTCAAACATGAACGTATGGGGGCCATTCTCATTCAAATCACCATAGCCAAGAATGACCTTGCACTACTGATCCTCCTGCCTTGGCATCCCATATGCTGGAACCACAGTGTATGCTACCATGCCTGATCTATTTCTTGTCTTTTAAATTCAGAATATTGTCAAAACAATAAGGTGAAATTGTGGTAGCAAACAACGAGTTGACCATCTTTATTTCTAAAACTTAAATTCTTTCCTTCCTACAGATTGATAGACAGCAGTTTGAAGAAACAGTTCGAACTCTAAATAACCTTTACGCAGAAGCAGAGAAACTTGGAGGCCAGTCATATCTTGAAGGCTGCTTGGCTTGTTTAACAGCGTACACCATCTTCTTATGCATGGAAACTCATTATGAGAAGGTATGGCTACATTTGTGTTCAGAAACTGTAAAAATCATGAAAGAAGAAAAGTTTTTATATAGTAACAGCTGCTTTAAACCTTAGAAGCGTGTATAATAATAATTCAGATTTTGTTATTGCTCCTATGTCCAGAGCACATGGGAATGAGTCCCAAGTGTTTCAGAACAGGTTGAAATGTGTATTGTATATCTGCTTGGAGTGACAGATCAGTGGCCAGACTCCACATGTAAAGTGAATGTAGAAAATCTGTATGTCTTCATTATCTCCAGTTTTTTTGAAAGAATCTTTTACTTTGTTTTCCAAAATTTCATCTTCACTCTTATCCTCCAACTTGAGTTCTCCTCTTTCAGCTGCCCACCAGACCCAGAGTTGCTGGTGCCAACCTAAGATGCTCAGAATACAAACGTCTCACCTCCCTGTTCAGGGGTACCCTGTCTATTTAGCCTGTCTTTAGGTATGAGAAATGAAGAAGAAAAATAGTCATCTGTAAAGAGCTGCAGGGTTTTCTGTTTTCCCGTTTGTTAAGGCGTCATACTGTTCTCTGCCATCTTCTCTGTGGATGCCCTTCCATCTCATTCTTAGACTCCTAACTCATTTCTCTGTGGTCTTTGCTTTTCCGGCCTGCCTTTCACTGTCTTTATAAATACAGCCTTAGTTCCCCTGCCACTCCTAAGTCAGTGGCCTGCCTTCTTTCCCTGGTTATGGCTCAACCAGCAAGATCCTCCTGAAGGTGTCAGGTGCCTTCCTAGCTCTGTCTCCCACACGCTTCCTTCACTTGTTTCAACGGCCAGACTTGGTTAGTTTTCGGTCAAACAGTAGGTCTGTGGTGCTCTTCACCCAGTGCCCGTTCTTTCCATTTCCAGCTACGACCAGTCCTGTTTCCTGTTCCTTCCAACTTTACTTCACTCTTATAATCAGATTATTTCTCTCTTGTGTCCTGATAACATTCAATGATTCTGTCCATTTTCTGGCACTTGTGACGCAACACTGTAGCACATAGGGATATGTGTCCTCATCATCTTTCCTCTTCAACTACAGCTATGCCTTAACCATTTCGTTACTCATTTTAATGCCTAAACTATGTTTTGACTATATTGGGCACTCTTTGAATATGAGTTAAATAAATGATTATGTTACCACAGTAAACTCCAAACATACCTGTAAATTCTTAGAGTGCTCACAGAATGAAATCCTGTAAGGTTGTCCACAATGCAGACCACCTAAAAGAAATGTCCCTGTGATGATCATACATTCCATGTAAGGGAGAGCAGAAAGAGTAGCAGATGGAATGTTGGGTCTGCTGGAGACTAGATGGCTCAGTAGCAGAACACTTTGCCTAGCGTGGGTAAAGCCCCTGGTTTGCTCTCTAGTGTCACCGAAAGGAGCATGTGACAGTAATCTCAGCAATTGGGATCAGGAAGTCAAGCCCAACCTCTGTTACCTCGTGAGTTAAAAGCCAGCTTAGGCTTCGTGAGATTGTTCTCAAAAAGGTAAAGTAAACCGTGTGGAGCCGCAGCCGAAAGTGTTGCTTCATTCTTCATAGCGTCCTCACATGTGCCCTCCTCACCCGGGTCATCATTCTGTCTTAGGAAAAGCGTGTGCTTAGCTAACTGAAGGAGCTACAAATGCATTCCTGTGTCATTTTCAAAATCAGATTCTTCATCTGTGTTTAGTCTTCGGGCCTCTTTTTTACTTTTTTATGGTCTGTTTGATGAGTAAAGGGTCAGGGGAATTTTTTTACTTTATTTATTTTATTTTGGGGGCGCGGGGGTGCGGGTTTTGAGCCAGGGTTTCTCTGTGTAGCTTTGCGCCTTTCCTGGATCTCACTCTGTAGACCAGGCTGGCCTCGAACTCACAGAGATCTGCCTGGCTCTGCCTCCCGAGTGCTGGGATTAAAGGTGTGTGCCACCACTGCCCTGCTGGTCGGGATTTTTCTCATTCAAGAAGTATGTATTCAAAAGCTTGCAGGAGCTGCAGAGATGGCTCAGCGGTTAAGAGCACTGGCTGCTCTTCCAGAGGTCCAGAGTTCAATTCCCAGAAGCCACATGGTAGCTCACAACCATCTATAATGGGATCTGATGCCCTCCTCTGGCATGTAGGCATACATGCAGACAGAGTACTCATACCAAAAAAAAAGGAAAAGAATATTAAAAAGCTTGCAATGCTATGCCAAGCGAGAAGCCAGGGACAAAACTGTACAAGGCAAACAAACATGGTTGCTGACCTTGTGAGGTTTCTAAGCTAATGCTAGCAAGAGGTAACAACAGGAGAGAAGTAAAACCTACACAAGTGTAGTTGTTAGAAGTGCTGTGAAGGAAGCAAACTGGCTTCAGATAGAAAATATCAAGGGGGACCTGCTTAAGGTTGTATGTGATCGGAAAAGGCCTCCAAGGTGCTGACACCGGATAGAAAACCTCATGCCACTCAGACAGAAGTGCGTATGCAGAATCACTGTGAATTTGATGGGTTCTAGAAACCAAAAGAAGATGCTGTGGCTCAAGATGAGGAAGAGAAAGGGTGGCCAAGGATGAACTTGATGAGAAAAACAGGAGCTGTATCCTGGGGGAGTGCATAGTGCTTGGGAAGAAGTATAGATTTCATCTCTAGTGTAGCAGGAGCAACTCAGACTTTATACAGAAGACAGATAGGGCAACACTGACTCTAAGTGGTCTTCAGGCCTGTGGGAGAAGAGCCCAAGAGTGGGAAAGAACAAACAAGTTAGGAGTTCACAGAACTCTAAGCTGAGAGTGCTTGGAGTAGGGGCAGGGCAGTTTGGGGGAGGGAAGTGACTGGTTCCGAAGGACGAGTCGATAACAGAACCAGGATCCACAGGAGCTGACTTCAGGGGAGGAGGGAGGAACAAGGAATTTCCTTCAATAAAAACGTGGTCGTCCAGCGGGTGCTCTTGGAGAAGTGAGTTTCTGCCATCGATGGGAAAAGTACAACCTCTGGAGTGACAGTTGTAGGAGGAAATTAATAATTGGGTACCAGACAAGTCATTCTAGCTACAGGGTCTTGACACATTCATTTTCTTGGAGTTCTCTCAACTATAAAGTAGATCTTGGAATTAATCTGTTGCCTCACATATAGTAAATGTTAATAAACATTTTCTTGAAGTAGATTTTCAGGAAAATATTTTCCTGCATTTACGTATCGTATGTGCACACACACGTATGCCAGGACACCTGTGGAGATCAGAGAGCAACCTCGGGTACCGGCTGGTCCCCCTCTGTCTGATTGAGACAGGTTCTCATGTGTTGTTCACTGCTGCACATTCCGGGCTAGCTGGCCCTCAAACTTCCGTCTCCTGCTAAGGTGTGCTTGTATTGCTGATGCTTGTGCCTCTGTTTCCAGCTGTGCATGAGTTCTGGGGATCTGAACGCAGGTCTCCCCATCCACTGTTTCCTTTACTTCTCCAGTGTTTTAAACACTAAAGTTTCTTAGTCTACAAACAGTAAACCAAATATAATGCTTACACTTTATTGTATGGGTTGACTTTTCTGAAATTGTCAACAATCCTTTAAAACTTGCTTGAACAATTATGCATTTTGTTTTTTATAACATGCTGTTTACTGATTTCCCCGTGAAGATAAAGACGTCAGTGTTACTTCTCCACTGCTATCTATTAGGATCAGAGAACAATTGAGCTTGTAGAAGGTTCTCCTCACTGTCGGCTTTGTTTACCCACCAGAAAGCATCCCTTCTGCCTGTGGGCTGTCATTAGAAGGACACTTGAGTATTTTCTGAAAATACTGAGATTCTGATCTCAACTCAGCCTGGCTCGCTATCTTTCTAGCAGCCTATTTGAAGTGTCACATTCTTAGGAAGAACAGTTGTCTATTCTGGAGGTTTGGTCATGTTCATGTTTCATTTTGTAAACATTACACTAGTTGAGGTTGTATTGAGTGTTTGGAAATAAAGTAATTTTGTTACATATTTTGGTTTGTTTTAACATTGATTTATAATATAAGAACCGGTGGATGGCTCAGTGGATGGAGGAGCTTGTGTGTAGGCTCGATGACCTGAATTTGAGCCCTGGATTCTACAGGGTGACGGGGGAAATGAATCCCAATAGTTGTGCTCTTAGCCTTCACACATGTGCCCTGGTCAGACACACACGTATGTACACATACACATAGAAAATCAATTTAAGCATGAATAAACTGTCATATTAAGGTCTCTTGGGACAGAAATATCAGGTATAGTTTGGGACAGCTACCCATATTAACAGTTTACTGTTACTAGGAATGAAGAGTCCAAAAGCAACTTGCATTGCCTTCTCCAAAATAGTGTAAGAAAATTGGGAATTTATTTTTAGAGAGAGAAAGAGAGGGAGAGAGAGAATGAATCATTTTGTTTCTGAACTGATAGCCAGATGCCCAGGAATGGTACTAAAGATTAAACAGAAACTTTGCCCAACAAATTATGTTTAAATGAAATAAAGGAATGAATGCTGCTTCCTTGCTAATCATCTGAGCCCAAGGAGGAAAGCTGCTCTCAAGGGATTCGTTCTTAAAAACCATCCATGCACACACTTCTGTGTTCCCTCTATTAATGGACTGGGGCTAAGGGAGACTTGGTTTCCAGTTTCCCATTCTGGTGGTTGAGGTAAGGAAATTGGAAAGATGATTGAAAGTCCTGAGTTGAACTCATTTGCGGGCTGCTTCCTTCCAGTCATGAATTTAGAGTGATTGACAGACTATGAAGATAATGCCTGTGGGGTTTGCCCAGAATGACCAAGCACAGCTCACATCCTTCAGAGATCACTGAAAATGAGGCAGTGATACACACATTGCCGCAGGTAGTTAGGTTTAAAAAGGGATTTTTAGAAGTAGTGTTTTAAATTTACTAAATAAAGAACCATGTAGATTGCTCTTTGAATATCTATCCACACTGTTTTTAAAAAGGGAATAAACCTGAGATTACCCCAAAGATGGAATCTAAATAGCATGCATATATATGTGTATTTGTATATTTTCCTTCAATAAGAAAACTAGTTGAACTACAGTAGAGCTTTATATTTTAAGTGAGTTTATACTGGACTGTCTCCGTTGAAACATCTACCTCCTTTGTTCCTTCTCCTGGTCCGTCTGGCACTTAGTCAGTGCTTGGCACCCAGCGCTGCTTTGTTTTCTTGCATTGCTTTCCTGTGTTGTGACCAAGTTTGCAGCCTCCTTGGCTCATAGTGTGAATCTAAGGAAGTGAGGGGAGCCTAAAGACCAAGTCACAGTCCTTAGAATGCGAAAGCCAGAGAAGGGAGCTGATGACTTTGAGCCTGAAGTAAAGCATGTAGCTCCTTGACTTTAGGTAAATCCATTGGATGCATTTTCTTACTCTCAGAATTGACTGTTTCTCAAAGTTCTTTTGTGTCCTATCTGGGTTTTGTCTACATTTGTTTTGACTTTTACAAGCTTAATACTAAATTTATAATTTGAAGTTCCTGTCTAGGAAACAAGAGCAAGCTACAGAGTATCAGTGTATGCAAACATAGGAATGATTCAAGACACCTGTGCTCAGAAGCCCCGCAAGCACTCAGTCTGTGTGCTTTACAAAGGAAATAAACCTCCTGGGACCGGGACAGCTCCCTTTTGTTAGTGGCAGAGTCGTTACTTTAAATGGCTGAAAACACACAAAAGGGAGAAAATACAGTTCTTAAGCAGCAAGAATGATCCTTCATACTAGAAGAGGTCACATTAACTGATGGGACTTTGTGAGTAGTAGAAGGAAGACCGTATGTATAAACAACTGCCCTGTGTCCAGGACGGGGGAGCAGATTAGAGGTCCGTTCTCACTGTATTTGTGTACATTTGCCCTGCACTGGAGTCCAGCACACTGTACACATTGTGTCTTGAGAGCAGCTGATAAGAGCCAGATAACAGACTCTGTTCTGCCTTGTAAAAGTCAGTGTGACTTGCATTGAAAACCAGCTCACTGTCTGAATATTTTGAGATCTAGCTAACACTTCAAATGAAATCTATAAAAAGCTGTGGTGTTTCCTTTTGGCAGGTCCTGAAGAAAGTCTCCAAATACATTCAAGAACAGAATGAGAAGATATATGCTCCCCAAGGCCTCCTCCTAACAGACCCCATTGAGAGAGGACTCCGAGTTGTATCTTTTTAGTCCAGATCAGAAGGTCTAAATATCTATAAAAAGAAAATTGTGATAGTACTATTTGCCCTTTGCCAGAAAGAATTTAATTCCTACTCCTTCTTATATGTGCATTCGGAATTTTCATATGAATTCTATACCATAAGCATCCCTTCGCCAACATGTTCTCTTAAAGCACATCTCTGAACTTTGCATTGTACAGCTCTCGGGATTATTTAGTATTCTGGTTACTATATTTCTTGATTCTGAGGGCATCTTATGGTAATAATGAAGCTTGTAAGAGTAATATATCTCAGCTGCAGAAACTGAGCCTGAAGCCCCTTTGAAATGTGTGGTGAGATTTGTCATCCAAATAAATTGTAGTCTACAGGTTCATCTGACTAGTTGAAGTCTGTTATAGATGCCAGATGTATATTTCTATCACCTTTGAAATACTATCCATATTTTTAGAGGCAATAGGCCTTGAGAAATCACTAAGTAGATTTGGTAAATAAAATTGAAAACCCTCATTTACTTGATAAATGAAGTAATGGCTAAATAGTTTTTAACCTAGTCACATCATCCTACACCGTGCAGGTGATAACTTCAGAGTTTTATTTTACTAAGCAGCAATGGTTTATTTAGGGGTCATGAACTCTCTCCCAAGAAAACGCTTTCATATAATTTCAGGGCATTTTGAGCCCCTGAATTCCTATGAATTCTAAGTTGTGAATCTCCTGGTTACAAAAAAAAGATACTTTCCAGGGGCTGGAGAAACGGCTCAGTGGTTAGGAGCACAGGCTGCTCTTGCAGAGAACTTGGGTTTGATTTCCAGCACCCATGTGGCAGCTTACATCTGTAACTCCAGTTTAGGAAATCAGACACCTTCTGACCTTCGTGATGGGCACTGCACATGCTTTGTGTGTGTACATACACGCAGACAGAACATACGCATAAATAAATGGAAAGAAAAAACTTTGCAGATTTTTAAAACTAGCGTTTTAAAAGTAACTATACTCAAATCATAGCAGATAATTAACTTTTTGCAAGGCAGAAAAAGCATGTTTAAACTGAAGTAGGAAGACATTTTAATAATTCAAAGATAAGCAAGACAATGCATAAACCAAACTGCACGTCATTTTGCTGTGGTCTGCCTCCTTCATGTGTTACAGTCTAGTGTGTTTTCTTAACGGCCATGCTGTTTAGATTGAAATCACCATCTATGAAGACAGAGGTGTGAGCAGTGGAAGATAAACCATAGACTTAAAGGTGAATCTGAAATCACATGGCTTATATGCAGTTTAAAAATGTTTAATTATGCATGACTTTTTCCCCTGCTTGGCAAATAACAGACTAAATCATGTAGGGTATTCTACTCATTGTATATGCTTCAGCTAATCACAGGTTCACTTTGTATTTTAAATGTGTATGTAACCCAAAGTTTATTTGGTTATAGACTTTCATTTTCATGTTCCCCCTTTGTTATCTTAGACTGGTTGTTACTGTGACATTGAGAGAGGAGTTTGTTTGGCTTGTTTCATACTGAGCTGTCCTGGCCTCCTCAGAGTTGGGTGTCATACATAGAAATCAGCTCAGAGATTCTCCTGCCTGTATGCCTTGCCTTTGAGGAAACCCAGGGGCATTTCAGGAGGGAATATGGCTTCAGAACTTTTTGGAAGAAACTTTACCTGGAGGGTACAACATACATTTCATTCTTTAGTATTCCTGAATATCCGGGTGATGCCCGTCAATAAATAGGAACAAGTTAATTACAGTAATAAAAGCCTGTAGTTGGATATTCTTGAGCCTGTCCTTGTATTTGTCCAGCTCTCTAAAGGACAGAACGGTACTTCACTGCCCATCCATTTCAGTTACAGTTCTGCCCGGCTTCGCAGGTGTCTGCTCCTGATTAGCAGGCAACAGAACACAGAACATTGAAAGCACACACATCTTCTAGGGCAACAAAACTAGCAGATGCCATTTGTGGGCTCCTGCTCTGCTGGGTATTGTGTTAACTGCATTTCTGAATCGCGCAAGTCTCCACTTCAAATGAGCAAACTGAGAGAAATAGACTAGTGATCACGGTCACACAGCTAACAAGTGTTGGATGAGCTCAAGGCTGATGAACCACAAAGTCACATTCTAGACCATGCTTCATCTCAGTGTTTGCAGCACAGGAACATACAGAAAGGACAGATCATGGGTGTCTTGATGTTAACCCCCCTTTCTTTTTTTTCAGTAGCTTTTTAAAAATCCATTTTGTCTCCTGTTCATTTCCTGAATCCTATAAATCACTCAGCATTCCAAAACTGCAGTCTTTTAGCTGTAATCAGCATGTCACCTAAAGTCTTGAAAGCCAGAGGTCTAAATAATGACTGCCATATGTTTTCTTTCTTTTAAAAGGCTTTGTTTTGAACACATAGCATTACTTGTCCATACATTTTCTCATGTACAGTTCCCAGTCTGATATTTTTCAGATGAACCACCAGGAACTCTCTGTGTGGTTTTTGTGATGTGCCGTTGGAATAAGTGTTATCAATTACAGCTGCATTGACTTTGCACAGCCCATTTGTCATGACTCATTTTGTAGCCGTTACTACTTGAAAGATGTTTTTCTGAGATGGTGTAAAGTTGTGAGCAATTATACCCCAGAGCCTGATGTATCGATATTAAGGCAACAGTGACATTTTGAAGTGGAAAGATTTGCATTAGGAACTTATAGATAGTTGCATGGATGCAAATATTTTTGTTCAGTACAGTGTAGTTTTCAGAGCTTTGTGCTCCTCAGTTCCAGGATCCAGTGTGGGGTAGGATGTTAGAGAAGGACATTGAACTGAAAGAATGGCTTATTTAGTTCAGCTATTTCTCTTGAAGTCTACAAGGGTATCTATAGTTTGAAGTATTATTAGATGGGGATTAATAGTGTAACATGAAATCACAAACATGGGATGCCTTTACTTTTTAAAAGATCTTTAAGCAAAAGGTATTTTGCCCTTCAGTTTTCTAATATTGTATTACCTATAGTAGATAGATGTTTTCTCCCTAACTTGTCTATATTTAAGGATGAAATAGGGGTGGGAGAGATGGTTCAGTGGTTAAGAGAGCTGGCTGGTCTTCCAGAGGACTCGAGTCCAATCACCAGTGCACCCCCTGGCCATGACTGGAACTCCAGTTCAAAGAATCTGACGCCCTCTCCTGGCCTCCCTGGCACTTGGACACGTGTAGTATACAGATAGATGTAGGCAAAACACCGGTACACATAAAATAAAGGTTTAAAAAAAGATGAAATAAATTAGTGAGTGAGAAAGTAGTTGACATTTGTTAGCACTTCCATGACAGCACATTCTAAGTGATTGATCACCACAACTCTGCTAAACAGTTGGGTATTAGCACAGCTCATGTCATTTGTAAGAGGTGCTTTGCAAGGTTATGTTTAGCATTCCTTTCTAAAGTATTTACTTTTCACCTCTTATAGATCCCGCCTCCAGCAGGGACCTTCGTCTATCCACTGGCCGATGGCCCTACCTCCTCTCCAGAGCGTAATTCTCTTGTATCTGCTGCCAGAGCCACGGTGCCACACCTGGAGTGACCTCTCGTCACTCAGCATCTACTTTGTGTCTCCCAGTTGTGTAGGACTCTGTAATCTTTTATTCATTTCCAAGAAAATACAAAGAAACATTTCACTTTTTAAAATTCAAAGCCATTTAAACAATAGGCAGTTGGTCAGCCTAAGACAAAGTTTTTCTTACCTGACACCAGTATCATTGGTTCCAGCCAGTTCCCTAGGTGGCTTTATAATTCAACAAGTCATGTCTTAGCACAGTTACTCCCCCAGATTAGTGACAGGTTTTGAGGGTGTGTCACACCTGTGCTTTGGCTAATGCACCACCCAGATCTCCAAAAGCTGCCGGTCTTGACGTGATTCCGATCTTAAGATTGATTTCTGCTGTTTAATTTCAGAAACCGAAGCTCCCCGAGAAAATAATATATGTTATTTGTTTAGTATTGCAGTTATTATTAAAGCAGTATTTAATGCAATTCAGGTTATTTCTTTGAAAGCATTTATGTTAATGTGCATTACCTCGAAATGTTGGGAAGATGTTGTGTGTGTTGCTTGTTCATTACACAAATAAGTAAGCACAATAAGTAGATGCCCGGCCATCAGATACGCCTGTCCCTGCTCTGCCCCCAGTGTGTAATAAGCAAGTGTCCTAATACACAAGTGACATTTAACTCTAGTTTTGTTACAATATAACTTAGGAGAAGAAGTTGATAGGAATTATACTGTATGTTGCTAATCTGTAACCTACTCATGAACTCTGATTCATAGCCTCCTCACATACAGTATTCAGGGCACAGAAATCTTTGGATTGACTCGGTAAGTTTCGGCTTCCACATTAAACTTGCAAGTTCAAGTCAATTTTCCCTGCTCTTCTTTATCTCTATACTCGTAGTATTGGAATTCTTATGTCCTTTCTTTTAGGAGTTTGAGAGCACTGTATTTGGGAGAAAGTTAAGAAATCTAAAGAATGAATGAAGCAGTTAAAAGTTTAACTTTTAGAGGTATTGTAGGTGCTAATACTGGATTTAATCTTTCAGATTTCATTTGTTTTCTGGGCCTTGTAGTTATTCAGTAAACCCCATAGATCTGTGTAATAATTTAATTGTATAAACCTCATTTGTTCCTTTAAAGCCTATACTAGTCTGTCTGCCTTTTAAACTTGTTGCAATAACTTTGCTGAAATACTAACTAACACTTAGTAAAACTTTTCTTAAATAAACTCTGTGTGTTGTAGTTGATATGATTTGATAAAGGTAAATAGTGTGGCATTGTATTTGGAAAACAAGGCTGGAATAACTGATACAATATAACCAAGTATTGTGTGTGTGTGTGTGTGTGTGTGTGTGTGTGTGTGTGTGTGTGTGTGTGTTGTATGTGGGTGCACTCATGCCAGGGCATGCATGTGGAGGTCAGAGTCAGTTCTCTTCTTCCACTATGTGGACCCTGGGGATCAAACACAAACCATCAGGGTTGGTAGCAGGAGACTTCACCTGCTGAGCCGTCTTACCTACCCTCACTTACTATAAATAGATACTTTTCAACTATTTATGATGAAAAAGTTGTCAGAATTCCTCCAGTATCTTGGGTCATCTGATGACTTAAAAAGTAAGGCGGATTTGTAGAGAGTACAAATAGGACTGGTGGGATAGCTCAGTGGGTATGCACACGTGCCCCGAGCCTGACCACCTCAGTTCAGTCTCCTCGATGGAAGAAGAGCGCCAACCACAAAGTGGAATCTGACCCTCCATACGTTCTAGGCAGATGCAGGCACACACATTTTTTCAAAGGATACAAAATACAGTCTATTCTGACATTTTACTATGAGCTTATTTTCCTATAGGAAATTTTCACCATCTTTCTATTGAAATGAATAGACAGCAATATGTGTAGTCATATGCTTTCCAATGCACAAAACTTGTAAAGATAGCAAATATCTAACTCACAGTATTTGTCCTTAGCAAGATAGACGTTCTAGACTGCCCAACATCTGGGATACTTCAGGGCATGTATAGCTTGCTTCAAGATAAGATGGAGTTCTAGGGGCTGGAGAGATGGCTTAGCAGGCAAGGGCACTGGCTGCTCTTCCAGAGGACCTGAGTTCAATTCCCAGCAACCACATGGTGGCTCACAACCATCTGTAATGAGGTCTGGCACCCTCTTCTGGCCTGCAGGCATACATGAAGGCAACACTGTATACATAATAAATAAATCTTAAAAAAAAAAAAAAAAAGATGGAGTTGTATGGACCTGATGAGATGACTCAGAGATGCCACCAAGCTGACAACTCAAACTGGATCCCCAGGACTCACGGTGAATAAGAAATTTAAGTTCAACAAGCCTTCACATTTGCAGGATCACTTCCACCCTGCCAAATAAATACATGGGGTGGGGTTGCAGTTACCCAAGCAAGGATTATGGCTAGTCAACATTATATTCTACCTGAAGTACCTTAGGTGAACTATTCTGTTAGGTCTGCCTATAGCCACAAAGTTCTATAGGGCCAGGAACATAGCTTAATGGTAGAGCACTTGCCTACCATATATGAGATCCTAGGTTCAATCCATCATTGGGAAAGAAAAAAAAAAGACTCATAGGAACTTAATAACTAAACTGGACTCAAGTGGTCCTTGTGCCTCGGCTGGGACTAGCATACAGGCGCAAACCACTGTGTCCAGTTTTTTTTTGTTTTGTTTATTGCCATCTAAATAACACAAGTATTGATCCTAGCAATCTACTTATCTATTACCTTTTTACTTAATTCTAGCTAGGGTGTGGCTCTATAGTAGAGCTCTTCGCATATATGAGGCCCAGGGGATCATCCCCAGCACAGCAAACTTAAATCTTCAGATACATAAATCACCTTGTTTTTTAAGAATTTCTGAAGTTGGGTGTGGTCAGGTACACCTGTGATCTCAGAGGAAGGATGGTCTTGAGTTTAGCGGCAGACTGCTACAGAGTGAGACCTTGCAGGGGTCTGGGGAGTTTCACAGAGTCGCTTTTGTTTGTTAAGGCATAGAGGGGACCTAAAAATAAATGCATTGGCTGCTAACTTACCGTTCTTGATCATGTGTGTGTTCCCTCACCTCATATTTTCAAACTAGTTTATTGGCAGGAAGTGAGCATAATTCATATTCAAAATGTCTTGGCAATTACTAATCAGCATCCACCAAATGTCAAGGAACTTAGCTAAAGGAGAACTCATACTCTGGTGTGCAAGAACTTACAAATAGATACAACCCTTTCCCAGTGCAGGATTAGCATGTGCAACTCATCCATGCCGTGTGCTTTTATGTAATCCCGTTCCTACTTTCATGGATGGTTGAAGAATTGTATTTGAAAAGCAGCACTGGTGGGAGGGATCACATAAGCCTCACCTTGTCAGACAAGCTCTGTGCTACTGAGCTACATCCTTGCCCCTCTGTAATATGTGTCATGTTTTCTATTTTCAGTACTTTTGAAAATGTCTAGAAAACACTCCCACAAAACTACTTGTATGCCAACAACTTGCATGTCAGGTATGGTGGCTAATCCCAGTAGAAGCAGGCAGATCTCTGTGAGTTCGAGGCCACCTTGGTCGACATAGTGAGTTCCAGGCCATCTAAGACAACATAGTTAGACTCCAGGAGGTTACAGGGTGGAGGGCGTTGTACAACAAACCACCTTGTGTATATCTGTGTAAAATGCCATGTCCACAATGATCACCACTCCTGGGGATGTTAAAGGCAAAGAGGGAGAGGAAAAGTGTGTGCAAGTCCCTTTTTCTGGCTTTCAAGTAAATGAAATAAAAGACCAGCCCAGTGTCCAGGGTAAAGCCGGATTCCTCACTTAAAGTAAACGTCAAAGATGAAGCCCTTTCCCAGAGAAGCCCAGGGAGATCTCAGCATTCACAGGGCTCTGTTGGTCACATCCCAAGCTTATGCTTGAGCAGTTTCTAGAATGGTAGCTGTTTGCAGGATCTCCTGTAATATACCAAATAGCCAAGGTTCTTGTTTCAAAAATATAATAACATAATTTCATAACCAACTTAAGTATTTTCAGCTAAAATGATATTTTTCATAACTAAAGATAAAAACTAATTTCTATCACTCTGGGCTACTCTACAGATGGAATTTACCTTATCTGGTCCAAGCTAATTTGACAGTAAAAACCAATATGATATATGGCCCTGAACATATTCTATTATTTACCTTTCTAAAAAATAGGGGATGAATGTTGACATTTTTACACCTTAGGAGGCAGAGGTGGGTGGGTCTTTATGAGTTTGAGGCCAACTTGATCTACATACCAAGTTCTAGGTCAGCCAGAGTTACATAATAAGATCCTGTATCAAATAAAAATATTTTTTTACATCAGTGATAAACTGTAGAGAGGGATTTTTGTTTTATTTTGTTGCTGGAGACTGAACCCAGGAGACATGCTAAGAGTCTACTATACTACCACGCTGCAACCCCTCAGTCTATAACAATTACTTTCCTCAGTCTATAACAATTACTTTAACAAAAAAAAAAAAAAAATAGAGGCATAATGCCAAAAGTCTGTAAACTACCAAAAATTTAAATTTCCACAACTTTGTATTAGTCCTGTTATTTCTATTTCAAGTATTAAATATGTCAAGATGCATAATTTATAGGTGTATATAACTATAAAAATTGCAATATGATTCTCTGAAACTCCAGGAAGTTTAGATAGCTCACTGATGAAGAGCACTTGCTGCTTTTCCAGAACTGGAGTTCGGGTGTCAGTACCCACGTTGAGCAGCTCACAACCACGTGTAACTCCGGCTCCATGAGGATCCAGTGCACTCTTCTGGCTTCCGTAGGCATACATTCACATGCAAACACACACACACAGAACACACATGAAAACAAATGAGTAAATAAATCCTTAAAAATAAACTTAAGGGGCTCAATGGGCAAGAACACTTGATATAGAATCACGACCTGAGTTCCATTCCCTAGCACCCACATCAGAAAAGCTCAATATGGCTACACACACACACCTATAACCTTAGTCATGTGGGGAGCAGAAACCAAAGACTCACTGGGGCTTCCTGGATGCCAGCATGGCTCCAGGTTCCGTGAGAGACCCTATCTCATGGGAATAAGGCAGAGAAGGATAAAGCATCCTCTAGTTTCTATTTATAGGATAGGCAGATGTTCCCCATTCCTCCCATACCTGTGAGCATGCACCACACACATATATTACATTCACACACACTAGAAAAGGTAGACTCCTAGATGGAGAATAGGCATCTTTTTTTTTTTTTTTTTTTTTTTTGAGAATAGGCATTCTTTCATTATCAAAAAAGAACAAATACCATTAGAGAACATTTCTGTACAAAAGAATGTAAGGGAAGGACAATGGGGTGTCTTATATGTAGTTCCAACATATATATATATATATATATATATATATATATATATATATATATATACACATATATATATATGAATCTATGAACTGATAGCAACTGGCTTGGCAATAGAACCGATCCTTATTAAATGTTTAAGGAGGGAAGGAACAGCCTGTTTCTCAGAGTGGCAGGTGAGACCTTTGAAAGGTCGACAGGCTGGAGATGAAGGCTGTACATGAGAATCTGATTTAGATCCCCAACACCGCATAGCACTGTGTAACCCAAGAACCGGGAAGAAAGGGGAACCCTGAAGATCATTGGCCGTTGAGGCCAGTTCATCGAAGGAATTCCAGGTTCAACAAGAAAACTATCACAAAAAACATGGTGGAGAGCAACGGATGGAGACAACCAGTGCTGTTGACCCCGGCCTCTACACATCCACATACATATGTGGCACATGCCCACACAAACACATACATACAATAACACACACTGTTACTGAAATTCCTTCCCAGAGGGTGCAGTAGCATTTACCCCTCCTCCTAAGGTCCTAACGACAGAGGCATGATTCTGCCAAAGTTCATTCTGGGGACCCAGGGAATTCATTGGGTGTATTAGCCAGGGTTTTCTAGGGTCCTGGGGCTCACTGACTGGGCTGGTGGCTGGCCCACAAACCCCGGGAATCTTCCCATCTGTGCCTGTAGAGTACTGGGGATACAAATGTGTGCCACCACGTATTGAACTCAGGTCCTCCTGCTTACAAAGTGATCATTATACCAACTAAACTATATCCCCAGACCTGTGATTTTTTATCACAATACAGGCAATAGCAATCTAATGGCTTGCCTATCCTTTTTTTCCCCTCCAGTTGGTCAACATGGCATAGGAGATATCCCAGTCCTCCCATCTAGAGACAAACAAATCTAGAACAGTCAAAAGTGACATTTTGCACAGAACAAAACATATCAGAGACAAAAGCATCTACAATTCAAAGAAATACTGGCAACCAGGCAACGGAAATAACACGCACCGTATTATACGTGTGTGCGCGCGCGTGTATATGTGTGCACGTATTCTTGCTCCCCTTCTCTATGCTGAATGGAAGCAAACCGCCTGTGTAACAGTCAACAGGCATTTGATGCAGTGGCCTAGGTTGGGCCTGAGAATCTGCGTTCCTCTCGGCCCCCAGATGATGGTGTAATTGAGCGGTCTGGAGCGTCAAGCAACACCAACGATTTCAACCGCTGGAAGCAGGCGCTTGCATGGGTCGGCCGCGAGGCGGCACTGCCTGCTGCCCTCGCTGGGTGGTGAGCGCCCCCACGTGGCCAGGCCGGGCTTGGCGTTACCTGAGCCTGCGCTCCCCGCCTTCGCCACCGCCTGCCGGAAGTACGCTCCGTGGCGCGGTGAGTGCCCGCTCCCCCGGTGGGCGGGGGCAAAAAGGGGGCGCCTGGCCACTTTCCCCGGGGCGTGATTGGGTAGTGCTTCCCAGCGCGCTGGCGTCATTTCCGGTGGATGCTGGGTTTTCGGAAAGAAGCGCGGGATTTGCACCTCCAGAGTCTGGGTCGGTGGGATCGCGGTGTTCCGCCACCTCCGCCCGCGCTTCCCCTCCAGCGTGCGGGCTGGAAGGGGTGGAGAGACGAGTTCCCGCGCCGTGTAGCGGCTTTAAGTGTCTCCTGTGAGGTGAGCGTTGGGGCGCCCGGGCGACATAGGTCAGTTAGAGCCGTGGACCCCAGGCACATAACGCAAGTTTCACATCTGAACGGAAATGGGTACCTGGGCCACTAAAGGCAAACAAACTTAACAAAACTGCTACTGGGGACGAAAAGAAGGAACTTGCCGTTTAGTACGGTAGGTGCTTAGTTCCAGGCCCATGCAATGGAAAGGATTGAAACTAGCAGAGAAAATGACGACTGACCTAATCCTTGAGGGACTAAATGCAACACTGAAAATCAGTCTGTGAGTTCTCCATCCCTGGCCAGTGGTTCCCCCTCCAGCCCCAGTAAACATTGCCCTAAAAACCTTTTGCAAGTGGCAGGGTGTTGGTTTATTCTCGTTAGGTGCCTGGTTCAGAAAGGATGACAGAGGTGCTGGATCTCCATGGACAGGACTCTGATGGGAGTAGTGAGGAGGTGGTCCTGACGCCTGCAGAACTCATTGAAAGACTGGAGCAGGTAAGCACCCCAAGTAGAACCCCTGTGCCCCGTTCTTAGTCCTTACCTTACTCCAGGTGTGCAGTACCAGGGCTCAGAAAATAAGGACACCGAATGGGTAGATGTACCTACAGCGTGTCCAGTGGACATACCTACAATACATCCCCTACCCCTGAGGCTCAGGGAACATCAAAGAAAAGGAAGCAGAAAGATTTTAAGAGCCAGGGGACCAGGAAATCTGCTGCACGATTGTCTTCTAAACATGACAGGGAAGCCGTACCCATGAGAGCTCAGTAATATGGCTGTTTAAACAAGGCCTGAACAATGAATGAACACCAACTGACATCCCACCGTGAACCGGGAAATCTCACAAGGCCCCACCCCTAAGTTAACAGCAGACAATTAACAACTGAGAGAGGGAGAATTAGTCTTCCTTGGGGATGAGATCCCTAAATGCTTATCCAATACCAAATGGTCAGACTTAAAAACATGCAAGCAACACTAAATGAACTAAGCAGGTTGTAATTATATATTTGCATATATGTGTGGAGGGAGAAAAGAGGAAAGATGTATTTTAAATAAAAGGTTTAAAAGATTTCCTACAGTGCAGTGTTTCTCACTTCGGTGATTGTGTTGGTTTGCTGGGACTACATAATCGAGCACAGATGGAGTGGTTTACCCAATGGCTTTATTTTTGTGTTTAAGAGGTTGAGATCAATGTACTTGCTTGGTTGGTTTCTTCTGGGCCTTCTCTCCTTGGCCTGTAGGTGGCTGTCTCCTGTGTCTTCACTTGGTCCGCCTTTTTGGCTGTGTCTGTGATACAGTTTTGTTTTCTGAAAAGGACACCCGTCCCATTGAGTTAGGTCCCATCCTAATGAGCTCATTTTTAGACCCTCGCCTCTTTAAAACCCTGTTTCCATCAGTCACATCTGGAGACGCTGAGGTAGGATTACAGGCAATGAGCTTGCACATGCTAGGCAGCTACTCTGTTGAGTCGGAACCCAGTCATCAAACAGATTTTGAAGAACAAAATTCAGTTCGTAACAGTGATGATCATATTTAATATTATGACTGGAGACTGAGAGTATATATATATATAGATATCAGTGGTGGACAGTTGCCCTACTATGCACTAAGCCCTGGGTGGTAGAGAATTGCCCTACTATGCACCAAGCTTTGGGCTCATCCCCAGAATTACGAAGAATTTCTTTTTTCTTTTTTTTTCTTTTTTTTTTTGGTTTGGTTTTTTGAGACAGAATTTCTCTGTGTAACAGCCCTAGCTGTCCTGGAACTCACTCTGTAGACCAGTCTGGCCTTGAACTCACAGAGATCTGCCTACCTCTGCCTCCCTAATGCCAGGATTAAAGGTATGCTGCTGGCAAAGAATTTCTTTATATAGCCGTATCACTATTAGAGAAGTTTGAAATAAAACTTACAGTTATAGCAAACACAATACTCAACTGTGTCATGATGTTGATACTTGGGAAAGCAAATCAGAAGGGTTGCGCCTGATTGTCATATAAACCTGAACTGAGGTAAAACTGAGTTTCCTGTAGTTTAAAGATAAGTATCCTGGGCAAGCAAGATGGCTCTGTGGGTAAAGATGCCTTTTAGCGTGACAACCCGAGTTTGACCAGCAAGACCTATGTGTTTGTTGTCCTCTGACCTCCACATGTGTGTTCTCTCTCTCACACACATACACTTAATAGATAAAGTAGCAACAGCAAGGGAAATTATTTAGAAAGATTAAGTCTAAGCCAGGTGTGGGGGCATGTGCCTTTAAGGCTAGTACTCAGAAGGCAGAGGCAGGCCACTGGGATTGAGACCAGTCTGGTCTGTTCCAGTGCAGCCAGGACCACAGTGAGGCCCTGTCTCCGAAAAGGAGGAAGGAAGAAACGTGATGATGCTCCCTGTTGGTGAGGAAGTAGAAATGTGTTCCCAGTTGATGGTCTTAGATGACAGGTAAGGCTAGAACACCAGGTGGCATTACTTAGCAGTTACCATAATGATGAATGAGGGAAACAGTGATTGAAGATTTTTCCAGTTGAATAAAAGCTCCTCCCCTGAAAGAAGAGGTGAAAGGCCACCATGAAGCATGAGTGCTGTCTCCAGTGTGTTTTGCTCCGTTGTGTTCACTCACTGTTCCCATGTTGGGTTTCAGGCGTGGATGAATGAAAAGTTTGCCCCTGAGCTGCTGGAAAGCAAGTCTGAGATTGTCGAGTGTGTCATGGAGCAGCTAGAGCACATGGTAAGAGTTAACTTGTCTCTGGGTTTCGGGGAAGAGAAAGCTAAAAGCATTCGGTCAGCATAGTGAAATGTGCTCTGATAGCAAATCTTTTTGTTTGACTCAGCCCGGTACTTTAAAAGAAGTTCTAGCTGTATTAATCAAGGTTCTCTAAAAGGAGAATGGAAAGGATGAATGTATATATATGGTGGATTGTGAGGGCCCACAGAGGTTTCTTAGTGAGATCTGAGCTTGCTTGACCCAGCAGGGCTGCATAAGGGGATGGATTGTGTGGTTACCGGTGTTTGGAAAGGCCTGTACTTGGCTGTGCTAGGGGAGGTCTTTTGCTCCACCCCTTGGCATTCCTTTAAAAAGCCCTTTAGAAGAGCTAGAAGGGGCCGGTGGATTAGGATCCAGGCCCTCCCCAGGCTATCCTATGTTTCTGTCTCCCTCCCCTCAATATTTCTATCTAACTCTCTTATCCCTCACTCCTCAAGAGTACCCTGGCGGGGAATGTGGGGGCGGCCCCCCCACAGTGGATTTATTACAGTGGCTCGGTGGCTTACAGGCTGTGGTCTGACTCCCAGCAGAAAGGCCAAGAATCTGATAGTAACTCAGTCAATAGGGTATGTGTCCGAGCTGATCTTCAGTATATGTTGGAATCCGTAAGAACTACGTTCTATTACTTGGGAAGTAATGTCTCAGCAGCAGGATGATTGAGCTTGCCGTCGAGAGAGGACAAACAGGCAAAACAAGAGCTTCCTCTTCCCGTGTCCTTTTATGTAGGCTGCCCACAGAGTGTATGATCAGTCTTCCCATCTCAAAGGATATATTCAAGGAAATCCCTCACAGGTGTGCCCAGCTGCTTGAGTGTTAGTTGATGCCAGGTGTGGTCAAGGTGACAGCCAAGACGGGTCATCGAATCTGTTTATAAACTACAAGAGTTTCCATAAAGTCTTTTAGTTCATTTTTATTTTTTGTGTATGACTGTGTTTGTCTGCATGCATGTTTGTGCTGCGTGCATGCCTGACGCCTACGAAGCCCAGAAGACAGTATCCGATTCCCTGGAACTGAGGTTACAGATGGTTATTAGCTGCTGTGTGGGTGCTAGGTGTCAAGCCCGGGTCCCCCGCAAGAGCAGCAAGTGCTGCCCACCACCAGGCCCTCTCTCCAGCCCAAGAGTCCTTCCTGTAAATACCAGCATGTCGGCTTCCCACAGTCTAAGGTCTGTCACTGACTCTACATTCTCCATGAGAGGACTTGGCCAGAGCAGCTAACTATAATCCCGTTCATGGTGCTGTCCTGTTCCCTCTGATTGCTGACAACCCTTTCTTCACATCCTTAACCTGCCCCAGCCCTTGCAGACATTTAAGTTTGTGGTTTTGGGCTTGGAATGCTGTGACCTTAGGTTATTATCACCTTCAGAGCAAATTTACAATGTCTGTTTTATAGATCGTCATAGTGGTGTGGTTGCTGGGTTCTTTCAGCTCTGTGTGTGTGCTCCGGCACATGGGTGCCTGCGTGTGAAGGTCATAACAACCTGGATGTCAGTCAGTCTTTCCCTTCCACCTTGAGACGGGTCTGTCAGTTGTTCGCTGCTGTGTCTGCTCCTAGCTGGCCTGGGAGCTGCCAGGACTTTTCCCGTCTCTGCCTGCCTTCGGGCTACATGAGTGCTGCTGGGATTGCAGACACACACTCCCACAGCTGGCCTTAGTGAGGGTCTGGGAACCAAACCCAGGATCCCAGGCCTGCAGCAGCAGGTACCTACCCACTGAGCCATCTCCCCAACCCCTGAACTAGTTTCTAACACTGGTTCATGGGCCCGTAGATGGTTCTGCTGTTGCTGTATTATCTCCTTCACAATTGGATTGGAGTCCTGGACCCTTGTGGCTCACCATTTTCAGATTATATTCAAAAAATGGTCTTTAAAATGGGTACTTTTGAATGATATACCTAATAGAGTTCTTTGTTATCTTATAACTGCATAATCTTTGGGTCCTTGACTTTGCCAGTGTTTATGGTGTTTAGTGTTTGAACATCATGATTTAAATTTCTCTTATAATAGGAAGAAAATCTCCGAAGAGCCAAAAGGGGGGATCTGAAAGTCAGTATCCATCGAATGGAGATGGAGAGGATCCGCTATGTCCTTAGCAGCTACTTGCGGTGTCGACTCATGAAGGTTTGATGGGCATGAATGCAGTCAAATTTGGAATATCGAATAGCATGGGGAGAGGTTCAGGGCCTGCAGATTCTAAGAGCGCAGCACACTGTAGCCAGAGAATAAGGAGAGTACATTCTGGGAAATGTAGCTGAAACTATAGGTTGGACAAGCCCAGGAAAATCTAACGTTGTTGGTTTGTTTGAGGCAGGGTCTCAGTGTGTACCTCTGGCTATATGATTGTCCTATTCCATAGAAGTGGCCAGACTACAAGGGAACAGGACAATCACATCCATTATTCAGGATGTGAAGTGTATAGGAGCACCATTCAGGACCACATTAGCATAGCAGACAGCTAGATTCATCTCAGCAAACTCTTTCTGCACTCAATCCATCCTGACGTGTTTGAAGTATAATTACCCGATCCAGGCACCACGATGTCCTCCTGTGGCTTGGAGCTTGAATGCTGAATTTAGGGCTTTGATACTTAAGCCTCTTAAACATTACCTTTTGGATTTAAATATTTTTGTGTGTATAAGTGTTTTGCTTGCATGTATGTGCACCATGTGAATATACAGTGCCTTCAGAGGCCAGAAGAAAGTATCAGATCTCCTGGAACTACAAGTTCCCATGTGGGTGCTGGGAACCAAACCTGGGTCCTCCAAAAGCAGCAAGTACTCTTAACCACTGAGCCATCTCTCCAGCTCATTAAATGTGATCTTATTAAGTTGGGCCATTATCCTGGTCTCAGAATCCTGATCTTGTCACTCAAAATATTAGCTATCTCTTAATATTTTGTCATCAGTAGTTTTGATACATATGCAATAAAAATTTTTATCTGAATCATTAATACTAAGCCAATAGTAAGAGTACTTTACCAGAATCTTCTCTTAACTAGACATCTACCCACTGAACAATTTGTTTTTTGTTACTGTTTTTGTGGGGTTTGTTAATTTGGGAGGGGGTATCTTATGGGATCAGGTCTTACCACGTACCCATGACTAACTTACTACATAGGCAGGGCTGGCCTCAAACTCAAAAGATTTGCCTGCTTCCAACTCGCTAGTGTTGCCATTAAAGGTGTGAGTTAACATGCTCATCTGCTTTTGTGTTTTTATTACATGTGTTTATTCATGGATTTTTGTTGTTGTGGCAGATTTTATAAAGGTTAGGATGGCTTCATACTCTGTAGCCAAGGATAACCTTGAACTCATGATCTTTCTGTCTCTACTTCCCTATTGTTAGGGTTATAAGCAAACACTCCCATGTCGGTTTATGTAGTGCCCGGGATCAAGCCCAGTGCTTTCTGTATTCTAGACGGGTATTCTGCAAACTGCATCTCCAGCCCTTGTTTCTGTTTGAGACAAGTGTTCACTATAATCCAGGCTGACCTGAACTCGGTCTTTCTGCCTAGCCTCTAAAGTGCTGAAATTACAGGCATTAGTGGCCATGCCCAGCTCAACAGCTGTTTTGTTTGCTTGTTTTTTGGTTTTTTACACTTACTGGCCTGCATGTTGAGGTCAGAGGACATCTTGTGGGAATACGTTCTCTGCTTTCCTCTGTGTTGGTTCAGGGGATCAAATTCAGGTCCTCAGGCTTGATGGTAAGTGCCTTTACCTGCTGAGTGGGTAGGGACCCTGAACCAGGGCTAGAATTGAACTTAGGACCTCACATATGCCAGGCAACCCACCACCGAGTTGTTTCCATCCCTGAGCAGTGTTCTTTATTCATCTGTGTATAATCCTCTCAGTTCATTGGTAGGATTAGTTTAGAAAGGCATCACCGAGATGTCAGATCTTATCTTTACTAAGACAGGGTCTCCGTGTAGCCAGGGCTGCCTCAGATGAGTTCTTCCTGAGTTCTAGGATTATAGGCATTTACCACCATGCCTGACTGTTAGGTGACTTTACAAAATAGTGCACAAGGAAAACACTTTCAAGCTGCCTCTCTTTGCCCTCTCCCTGCTGGTCACTGTCACGGCAGGCCATTCCTCCCGAGCCTCTGGGGACACACCTTTTTTTTTTTTTTTTTTTTTTTTTTTTTGTAGCATTTAGTTTTTTGGTTTGGTTGGTTGGTTGGTCTGGTTGTTACTGATGTTGAGCTTTTTTAGGTCTTACTGCTGTTTTCCAAGCTATATATCTTACTACCGGTAATACTCTTACCGTTAAATGTCATTTATGTTTGTGTATTTTGTATATATTTTTTCAGCTTTTGTATGAGTTTCAGCTCCTAGGAAGAACTGTACATTGAATATTAATGATACCCTTTCTTTTCCTTACCATCTGATACAGTTTGTTTTCAGAATTTCTTTACCAAACGCTTTCCCCTTTGAACTGTCTTCCTTTTGGGGCTCTTAGAATCATTCTTTCTCTGAATTCTTGGAAGTTTGCTGTTTGGGTGACTTATTTTTTAACCCCTCAGTGCTTGGGGAACTGGACCTTGCACATGCTAGACAGGTGCTCTACCACCAGGCCAAATCCCCAGCTCCTTGTCAGTTTGATTGTTGTTGTTGCTGCTGCTGCTGCTGCTAACTTTACCTCTGTGTGTGTCCTCGTCTGGTGCCCATGGAGGCCGGAGGGTACCATTGGATTCCTTGGAACTGAAGTTACAGGTGGTTGTGAGCTGTCATGTGGATGCTAGGAATTGAACCCAGGTCCTTTCCAAGAGCAATAAATACTATTAACCACTGAGCAATTTCTGTAGCCCTTTCTCGTCAGCTTTAGAATTAGCAACAACCTCATTCAGCAAGCTCCAGGACAGTGAGACAGTGTCTCAAAAATCCAAGTCGATGACACCTGAGAAGTGAAACCCAAGGTTGCCTGTACATGTATGCACACGCATACGTGTGCCCCCATACACATATGAATATGCACAGGCACGTACACACAGAATAAAACTGGGCCTTGGTGTAGCTCAGTGGCAGAGCACTAGCCTGGTGTACGCAAGGCACTGAGATCAGGGCAGCAAGCATGCGACCCTGAGTGATGAGTTTTCATCTTTATTATATATCATCACAGATAGAGAAGTTTTTCCCTCACATCCTAGAAAAGGAGAAAACGCGCCCAAGCGAGGAGCCTTCCGTTCTCTCTCCAGAGGAGTTTGTCTTTGTCAAAGAGTAAGTAAACAGGAACCGTGGAACTGCTTCTGCGTTTGGATTCCAGCATGAGCTTCGTCCACAGTGGTCAGCCCGGGAGCCCTGGTGGCTCCCACCGGTGCACGCCACAGCTGTCTGACTTTCTTTGTTCCAGGTATATGGATCACACAGAGACCCATCTTAAAAACGTTGCCTTAAAGCACATGCCTCCCAACCTGCAGAAAGTGGACCTTTTGAGGGCAGGTAAGCAGAGCCGCCTTTTCCAGATCAAGATCAGGACCATCATGTACATCCCAGACATCTCCACATACCTGAGAGTCAGCTCTTTAGTCAGTGTAGAAAAATAGGTAGCAGAGAAGCAACTGAGACACTAGGAGGAAGAGGAGGGTTCTGGTTAAAGACAGAAGTATTCAAAACTACATGTCAAGATCACCGTGTCAGCATTATTCACTCTTGTGTCCTGCAAATGGGATTGGACTCATGGCTGCTACTCCAGATACAGACTTCTTCCTTTGTTCAGCCGCAAAACCTCTGAGCATCTTGGAGGATCCTGGGCCTCTCTGAGCTCTAGGGAAGCAGGCATCACAGGTTTCCTAGGTTTTTTAGAATGTGGTGGCTACAAGGAGGGTCGAAAGAGTTTTCTGCCTCTAGAAAGGGCCTTTCAGCTCTGTTGTGAAGATCGCCAGCTGAGCTTTTGTGGTTGTCAATGAAATCCATATCCCTCGGCTGCACGGCCTGCTGTAGTTGAGTCTAATAAGACAGAATGGCCAGACCAAATCAAACCTTTCTCTCGAGGACCAGATCTTACCTTGTTCACTGAGCTCAGCGTCCCCAGGCCACACGTAAAGTGGTGCCCTCATCTTTTGCCCTGGCGTGTGCTGCACCAGGGCGCCTGTGGTGTGTCACAGTCCTAGCACATTTGAACAGCTCCCAGTTTGGGCGGCTGGACGTCCAAGATCAAGGCACCAGACTTGGCGTCTAGTAAGAACTTGTCCGCTTCGGGGTTCCTGCTGTGTGTCCTGCATAGCCAAAGGGAAGAAGGAAGCATTCGGGCATCTTTACATCGTCTTTTTTTTTTTTCCCCGAGACAGGGTTTCTCTGTGTAGCTTTTGGAGCCTGTCCTGGAACTCGCTTTGTAGACCAGGCTGGCCTCGAACTCACAGAGATCCACCTGCCTCTGCCTCCCTAGTGCTGGGATTAAAGGCGTGTGTCACTACCGCCTGGCTTGGGCATCTTTAAAGTTACTATTCCCTTCTGTGTTTTAATCTCCTCTTAGCAGAACGCTGGTCCGATTGACTTAGGGCCTACCCAATGGTGTCATGTAAACTTAAATACCTTCTTAAAAGCCTTCCTCCATAGTTTCATTCCAGATATAGAAGTTACAGCTTGCCTATGTGGATTCCAAAGGGATACATTTTAGCTAGCCTGTGAGACCTAGAACAAAGCGGACCCATACCACTTGGTAGAATTCTCAGTCAATCATTTCACTGACCCTGCCCTAAGAACTCCAGGAGCAGAGTTGCCGTAGAAGCATAGTCCAGCTGTGGCACACATTCGTGTTGGCTGCTGGCGGTGGGAGGTGGCAGCAGGTTCTTAGCCTTGATCATTGAGAGACTGCTTTGTCTATAGTCAACGCTGTCGCATGTAACCCAAGCTTCCCTGGATATAAGCTCCCGGATCTTCATGTACATTTTTATCTCCGCCTTACTGTGCCATTCCCAGCCTCCTTTCCCTCTTTAAATCCTGGGCTTTTAAGGAAAGCAAGCACATCTGCTCCTTTGTTCCACACTGTGGAAAGTGTATGTCACAATGTGAGGCTTCCCTGATGGCTCAGTCACCACCTCCTCTGGAAAGACGTGTTCACACTTGTTTGTGTCTTCCAAAGTGTGCAGTGGTTTCCACTCATCTGTGGCTTCACTCTCCAGGATTTGTTATCTGTAGTTGTTGTACCATGTTCCACAAGTACACACTGGACAGTTCTAGAAATAATTTGTAAGTTTTAAATCCTAAACTGTTGGGACTAAAGAGATGGCTCAGTGGCTTAAAGCACTCGCTACCCTTATAAAAGACCTGGGTTCAGTTCCTGGCACCCACATGGTACCTCAGAACTGTCTACAACTCTAGTTCCAAGGGATCCAACACCCTCTTCTGGTCTCTGTGGCATTGCATGCAGGCAAATACTCATGCTCATAAATATCTAAAAAGTGCTTTTTAATCTTGCACTGTTCTGACCATTATTATGAGATCTCTCTTACCAGATAACTGATACTAGACCTCAGTACTTGTGTTAAAGTGGTGGCCAAAACTATTCCGTAATGTGTAAGTGATTTATCTCCTTTATCATGTAGGCAATGTCCTCTCACTACAAACATAGGGCGGGATCAGGGCAATAACAGAAGCCATTTTATTACAGTGTAATTGCTCTTATATGATTAGTGCTTATGTGATTAAACTTTATCATAAGTATGTACATAAAGAGAAGTATATATGAGATTCCGTACTATTCATTGGGGTTCTTGGAATGGACCCCTTTCAAAATAGAAGACTGCTGCATAGGAGAATCCCCTGTACATTGCTGATCGCCCCTCACATCTCCCTCTACACCACAAGTCTCAATAGCATTAACCCTAGTGACTTTTGTCATGTTGAACATGTTCGCTGTTTTATGATTCCATGTGTCTTTCCCTGGCAGTTCCCAAACCAGACCTAGATTCCTACGTGTTTCTGAGGGTGAAAGAACGACAGGAAAACATACTGGTGGAACCAGAAGCCGATGAGCAGAGGTGAGTGCCGAGTGTGGCTTCCCCATGGAGAAGTGGCTAAGCGCCGTAGGTAACGCTTCCTCCTCTTTCAGAGACTATGTCATTGACCTGGAGGAGGGCTCCCAGCACTTGATCCGGTACAAAACCATTGCACCTCTTGTTGCCTCTGGAGCAGTTCAGCTAATATAAAACAGAAAAACGAGCCTGCGGACGCGGAGTCATGGACAGTTAGAAACCCGTTTCCTTCGTGCGGACTACTTGGACATGGAAAAGGAGTCAGTGTGGATTCCCTTCATCACCACACCCTTCTAACGGCCTACTGTGCTAGCCAGCACCAGCAGATGGAGCCCTTGCTCTGTGAGGATACTCAGCAAATAAATGGACTGTCAGGTGTGTGCCTTTTCTTTCTCTATTTATTGAGCTCGGGAAAGGTCATGAAGAGGCTTCTCCTCCCTGCCGTGATGGGGAGATGGACTGAGCATAACTTGATGATAACAAGAGGATTCCTTTAGCTTTCCTGGTAGAAGATCATAAGCAGATTGAACAGTTATGATGTGCTTCTATACATCATTAAATGTGTGACCTGATGTTTTGGAACCTCAAATATTGAACTTAACACAAGTTTCTGTCATGCATGACTGAAGAAAGTCAACTAACTAAACCACTGTTAAATGTCAGGCTATGGTAGAGAAGTCTTTGGACAGTTCTTAGCTTAATGTCTAATGAAGTGGATTCTCCCTGTGTCTTAGGCAGCTTTGCCTGGCAAGTCTTCAGGCCATTTGGCTGTCCCTGATTGAGTTTCTGAACAAAGCATCATCATTAACTGTCTCCTAAGTTAGGACCTCAGCAGTATTCAGGGATATGGATAAAATGACGTAATGTGAACAGCTTAACACCTGAAGGGAAGACAGACAGCTCATGAGTTGGCACCTTGAGACTGATGAAAAGCAGCCCATGTTTTATTTTTTTTGTTACTCATTTTGAGACAGGGTAGTTCTGGATGTCCTGGAACTCACCATGTAGACCTGCCTCTGCCTCCCTGTTGCTGGGATTAAAGGCATACACTGCCATGCCCAGCCAGTCTCTTTGTGATAGTTCAGATTTTCACTTGCATAACGTGATCAGAGTGAAATTTCTGTCATTGCCAACAGAACCCAGTAGATCAAAGCAAGGAAGGTTCTCTGTAAACAAAAGCATTTGACATTCATCTGGTAAACTGCATTCTCCAGAGTAGCTTTGTCCTCTGCATTACACAAATGTGTATTGAACAGACAGTGTGCTAGGCACAGCCGATGTGCCTAGCTGATGTAATCCAGGGTTATAATCCTGAATTAAATATTCTTTGTCCCTGCTCAGAAAGTGTGTCCCTTGCAGAGAATTAGGGTGACTCACCAGAGTGGCCAGATTGGAGGTTGTCCTAGTTCGAATTATATTGCTACAGTAAAACCAAAAGCAGCCTGGGGAGGAAAGGATTGGTTTCATTGTACTTCCACAACCAAGTTCATCACTGATGGAAGCCAGGGCAGGATCTCAGATAGGAACCTGGAGACCTGGAGACAGGAACTGAAGCAGAGGGCATGGAAGAACAGTTTACTGCCATGTTCTTTATGCCTTGCCCAGTCTTAAACAGCCCAGGACCACCTGCTCAGTTGGTTAGGCCCTCCTAAATCCATCATTAATCAAGAAAATGCCCTGACAAACTTGCCTATGGGGCATTTTCTCAACTGACTTTTCCTCTTCATAGAGGATTCTTACTTGTGTCAAGTTGACCAAAAATAAAATTACAAAAAAAAATAAATAAATAACTGGCATAATTGACCCCTCTTCTACTTGACACACCTAAATGTTGCTATTAAAAGATAATATTACTTTCATGTTTATCCCCAAGATACTATCAATATCACAATATAAAACACATCTAACTTTTCAAATTCAAATACTTTACAAGTTCAGTCTCCTTAAAATACCAAAGTCTCTAAAATTCTAAAAAACTGGTTCCTGTAAAATCAAAACTAAGTTGAGGCCGGGCGGTGGTGGCGGCGCACGCCTTTAATCCCAGCACTCGGGAGGCAGAGGCAGGCGGATCTCTTTGAGTTCGAGGCCAGCCTGGGCTACCAAGTGAGTTCCAGGAAAGGCGCAAAACTACACAGAGAAACCCTGTCTCGAAAAACCAAAAAAAAAAAAAACTAAGTTGAATGCTTTTTATTCCAAGAGGGATGGACCAGGCACAGGCACAATCAAAGCAAAACCAAAATCCAACAGGGTAAATCTGTGTACAGTGTCTGAGGTTACTGTACATAGATTACTGTACAGTGTCACGATCTGGACTCCAAAGAGCTTCAGCGGTTCTACATCTCCAGCTCTGCCATCCACAACACATGTGCTTTGTCTCATTGGCTCCAGCCAGCTCCAGTCCACACCTGCTGCTCTCCTTGAAGGTCTCCCACAAGCCTGGCATCCAGTATCTTGGGTCTCCTGCAACTGAGGCTGTATCTTCACCAATGGCCTCTCCTGGCTTCTCACAGTGCCAAGCCTCAGCTGCTCTCCATGACCTCATCAGTCCTGCAGCTTCCATGTTGCCAAAGCCAGGACACATGGAAGACTCTTAGGTGTACCAAGTTTGGCTACCAGCTTGAGATAAAGCACTACTGTGTGCTGATCCTTAGGAAATACTTCCCAGATTTTATGTCAGTGGTACTAGCCTCGTTAATCACAGCTGATTCTTCAGCCTTAGTGGATCAAAAACCACAGATGTTTAAAACAAAATACCATATGAACAGCCCTAACAAATTCTTTGAGAGATTCTCAAACTTTCCTCTGTAACTTTCCTCCGTAGGTTGTCGAGATCTGCACTGCTCTCCACTTTCTTATCTTTCAAGTTCCCGTATAACAGCCCATTAAACTTTGAGTGTACAGCAGTTTTTCAAAACCATAGTTCCACACTCTTCCCATAATCCTCCCAACAATACAGTCAGGTCTGTCCCAGCAATAGCCCACTCCATGGTACAAAATTCTCTCCTAAGTTTGCCTTCTATTGCCATAGTAAAACAATACAAAAAGCAACTTGGAGAAGAAAGGGTTTGATAGCTTAATCCATTAAGGGAGGTCAAGGCAAGAACCTGGAGGTGGGACCTGAAACAAAGGCCATGGAGGAATGCTGCTTACTGACTGGCTCTCCATGGCTTGCTCAGCTTGCTTTTTTATAGAACCCAGGAGTACCTTGCCCAGGAGTGGACAGCCCTTGCACATTAGTCAAGAAAATGCCCCTACAGACTTGGCTTACAAGATAGAGGATCTTCTCAAATGAGGTTTCCGCTTCCCAGATGACTCTAGTTTATGTCACGTGGACATAAATAAATAAATACTGATCAGCACAGTCTAGGATGGTCTCACTGTAAGGATAATACTTGCACTGAGGTTTGAATAACAAGCTGGACATGCAGAGATCACATGGCAAGGAATTCTAGGTGGAGAAGATAGTTGTGCAAGGTCCTAAAGCAGAAAAGGCAAACTCTGCCTAGCATGGCTAGAGGGCAATGTGCAAAAATAGAGAGGAGTGTAGAATAAAGTCTGGGAGGTAGATTGGTCCTCACAGCAACCCTGAGAAGTAGCTGCGTAGCGGTGGGTCTGAGATCAGTGCCCACGCCTCCCTCAAACTGCACTGTAGTGCCAGGCCTCCGGGAAGGCAGCCTGGGCTGTTGTCTGGAACAGTGCTGTCCTCCTTTCTTTCATTGGTGTGTTTATGTCTGAATGGGGGTGGGCATGTGCAAACCAGAGAACACATGGGAGGTCATAGGACACCTGGGTAGAGTGAGTTCCGTCTGTCCACCATGTTGGTCGTAAGGATGAAGATTAGCCATCAGGCCTGGTGGAAAGCGCCCTTGCCTTTAAGCCATCTTGCCAGCCCTACAATAGTTCTCACATCTTGGCTGTGCACCTCAATCACCGAGAGATCTTGGTAAGATTTAGATTCCCAAACTAAAGGTATGGCTTAATGGTGGAAGTAGCCTTCGTAGGCAAAGGCTATAGATGCATCTCCAGGAGGGTCAGATGGGGCCTGAGGCTGTGCAGTTGCTGCCCTCGGCTCCACGCTGAGCAGCAAGTTTCCACCTGCACTGAACACGCCAGGCTGTGTGGAGGAGTTGGGTTCTCTGCTAAAGCCACGGGCTCGGTTGACCCATTTCTTTGAGAAAGAATGAAATGTTTCATCTCCAAATAAAGGGATATTTGCACTTCAAAACCCAAGTCGAAAGGCTTGACTGTCACAGATTTTCCTTTCTTGTTTCATGGTATTTTACTTTACCCTTAAAAACTTACCACTAGATTCATGGCAGACATTTTCATCAAATAATTACACCATCCTTTGTTGTAAGCTTGTACAGCTATACAAGACAACCCAGCTAAATAACAGGTTGAGAGTGTAAGTTCAGTGGTAAGTGCATGCCCTGGGCTTCATCACCAAGCCTGCTTTTTTCTCTTTCCTCAAGGAAAATACATTAAGGCCTAACAAGACACTTTGGTTATTGTTCTCTGTTTCCTCTGAACTGTTAATTTCCTCAAATGTAATTTTAACTATCTTACTGCATCTCAAAAAGCTTTGTTGTTGCTCAAATTTCTAATCGGTCTTATAATAAAAACCCGGAGCCAGAAATTGGGGTAAATGCTGAATGATCAGAGAGACAAAGGACCAGGCCATTGCCATGTCTCACCTCCCCAACTCCACGAATCCTCTGACTGAATTTCTCTGAGTCCTCAGCCAAAACTAATCTCCTCACACCTTAAATGCCTTTCTCCACCCAACCATATTATTTCCTGTCTCAGCTTTCCTAGTGCTGGGATTTAAGGTGTGTGACTCCCAAGTACTGGGATTAAAGGTGTGTGCTACCACTGCCTGGCTCTGTTTGTCTCCTAGACTGAATCAATCTCATGCAATCCAGGGTGGCTTTGAACTCAACAGAGATCCAGATGGATCTCTGCCTCCCGAATGTTAGAATTAAAGATGTGTGCCACCACTGCCTGGTCTCTATGTTCAATCTAGTGGCTTGTTCTGTTCTCTGATCTTCAGGCAGATTTTATTAGGGTACACAATATATCCCCACACTTTGTTGGTTATCAGTTACTTCCAGAAGGGGAAGGAGTAAAGGGGATTAATGTACATTCAGCAGGTGTCCTATGTCATGTGAAACAAGATTGGAGACATGGTGGGTAAAAAGAATTTACAAGGGACATAATTGAGACATTAAAACACTTCAAGAAGCCAGGCAATGGTGGCGCACGCCTTTGATCCCAGCACTGGGAGGCAGAGGCAGGTGGATCTCTGAGTTCAAGGCCAGCCTGCTCTACAGAACAAGTTTCAGGACAGCCAAAACGACACAAAGATACCCTTCTTGAAAAACAACAAAATAAATCACTGCAGGAAAGGAAGTGGGAGTTCCCAAAGCATCAACCACTAAGAGGGAGAGGAAATTCTGCATCAGTTGAGGAAAGTTAGGTCTTAACCTTGTGGACCATTTGTGGGGTATTCTATTTCAATAGATAGGTAGGCATCTCACTATTTTGTTGTATAGTAATAAATTTTACAGCACAAATTGTATATAATTCCATGGGATTATTAGTAGTTAGGGTCCATATGCCTGAATAAAACATTGAGTCATAGGGGTCAGGCTCCAAGTAGTCACAGCTAGTTGTTAGAATGTAGGAATTTAGCTTTTAGTTCTACATTGTGGACAATGAGTAAGCTGCATTCCATGGATGACTTTAAATCCGTATTATAGCCCCCTGAGTAAGCATAGTTCGCCATTGGTCCTGACCATGTTGTCCTTTCTCTTAACAATTTATCTTCTTTTATGCCTGCAGTTTTACTATTTTATCTTCACTTAAATTCTACAAAATCCCATAGGGAACTGAGGAATTACTGAGAATTTCATGTAAATTATTTTGGAGAAGTCAAGACAGTTTGTGCAAACAGCATAATGCCACGCCTGCCATCCCCTTCTAAGAACAAGTCATGAAAATTAGATAATGAAAATGGCATCAGTCATGTCTAGGTTCATCTGTTAAGTCTAGCATGTTGGAATGTGTACCAGCCACTGGTAACTCTGCAGGCAAGCCTGCCTTCGACCCCCAAACAAGTTGGCCCTCATGCTGAGAAGGGGGACAGGGTATTCTGCCTCACTCTTTTATAATTGACCCTCACCTCTGAAGTCTTAATACTTTGTGATCCCCAATCAACATCATATGCTTATTGAAGTTGCTCGCTAGTTTTGACAACAGTTTAATAAGTGAAACGAGAGAACTTAGAGGAAGAGCATCAGTCTGCTCCTTAGTTCCCCAAGTTTATTTCTGTCAGATTTGATCCCAGAATAGTATTTCTGGATTGATGTAATGGTTTTGTGCTTTTAGGAAAGAAATAAGAATTACATCCCCATTGCTGGGCGGTGGTGCACGCCTTTAATCCCAGCACTTCGGAAGGCAGAGCCAGGTGGATCTCTGTAAGTTCGAGGCCAGCCTGGTCTGCAGAGCGAGATCTAAGACAGGCTCCAAAACTACACAGAGAAACCTTGTCTCAAAAAACAAAACAAAACAAACAAAATCCCCACAGCACCTATTCATTATACCTAAGCATCCATTCTTCGGTACAACCCCAGCAGTGGCAGTCACCTGAAAGGGATACAGGCCAGATACAGTCAGTCATCACTGGGGAAGGGATGGGAGCCTGAGGCCAGAGGGGGAGCCAAGAACACTGCTGACTGCTTAGTCACTGTGCCACAGTACAGGTCTGTGCCTGGGTCAGTAGTGCCCAACAATGGCTGCCTTGCTCAGGGCACCACCTCAAGGACACAGAGCTGGGCTTCACGCTTCCAGTCTCTCCTAGCCAAACATGGTGACTTGGTTCCAAAATCCACCTGCCCTAGGAATAATTACAGACAGATGCTAGAGGCTCTGGGGTGATGAGCTGATCAAGAAGACCATCCCTGCTGGGCAGTGGTGGTGCACGCCTTTAATCCCAGCACTCGCAAGGCAGAGCCAGGCAGATCTCTGTGAGTTCGAGGCCAGCCTGGGCTACCCAAGTGAGTTCCAGGAAAGGCACAAAGCTACACAGAGAAACCCTGTCTCGAAAAACCAAAAAAAAAGGAAAAAAAAAAGACCATCCCTGCCAGCCTCAGCTTGAAAAGACCCTTGAAAAATAGAAAACCCTTAGGACCTGGAGGATAAAACAATGGTAAAGTGCTTGCCTTGTGAGGATGAGGATCTAACTGAGTTAGATCCCCAGAACCTATATAATGTTTAAAAAAAAAAAAAAAAAAAAAAAAAAAAAGCTAGGGGACGGAGCATGAAAACAATGTCTAGAGCTCCAGGGTTGAGCTGAGAGACCCTGTCTCAAATATCTAAGGTGAGAGCTATGGAGAAAGACGCAAGGTCAACCTGGATGTAGCATAACACCACAACACACACACACACACACACACACCTCTCTCACCAAAACAGGTGTGGCTCCCTGGTCAGCCGGTCAACCTGTGAGGTGAATTTCAGGCCTGTGAGATCCTGTCCCATATAAAAGGCAGAATGCACCTGAGGAATAACACCAGAGGCTGGCCTTTGAGCTCTGCATGTATATCACATGTATGCATGCACACAAAAACGAAAGGCCCTATTTGTGAAAGTGAAATCCTTGCAACTCTTTGGTGCCATCACAAGCAAAGGCCAGATCTGAAGATCAGAATACCAAAGGCTATTATAACTGTTCAGTACTACAGATCCTTTGTGGTACTTAGTGAAGAATTTGGGACAGATCACTCAGTACATTCCATAGCAGCCAGAGGTGTCTCTGGATGCTGTAGAGTTGACTTACCTGCCTGACAATAGGATGTGACATGACAGGCATGAACACAGTCAGTATCTCCCAACTGGATGAGGCTACCTAGCTTCGCAAACAATGCAACTGTGCACAGAGAAATCCAAATTAAAATTGTTTTGAGATCCCATCTCACCCCAGTCAGATGGCAGTCAGGAAGGAACAATGACTACTGGTGAGGGTATGGAACTCTACTGGTGGGAATGTAAACTAGTCCAGCCACTGGGTTTCTTAAACCAAAAACAGGCCTGCCACGTGACCCAGCTCTACAACTCTGGTGGGTTGAATGAGGATGGCCTCCATAGGCTCGCTCATATATTTGAGTGCTTGGTCCTTGGTGGGCAGAACTGTTTGGTAAGGACGTAGCAGCGTGGGCTCTTTGAGTTCTCAAAGGCACATTCCCAGCTGTGTGCACACATTGCCCCCTTCTGCCTCGTGCTTGTGGATCAGATACAAGCTCTCAGCTCAGCTGCTGCTGCAGCACCATGTCTGCCTGCCTACTGCCACACTCCCCGCCATGACGGTCATGGTCATCTTCTGAGTGTAAACAAGCCCCCAATCAAATACTTTCTAAGTTCCCTCGGTCATCATATCTCTTCACGGCAATAGAAAAAGTAACTAAGAAACAGTCCTAGGTATTTGTTTACCTGAAGGATTCCAGGGCAACATATCAAAGAAATACCTCCACACCAATATTTATTGCAGCACTATTCACAGTAGCCAGTGGAACGAGCCTATGTGTCCAGCAACAGAGAAGTGGATAAAGAACGTGTGCTATCTATATACACAATGAATTTTTTTTTCATCCAAAACGAACAAAGTGACATCATTTGCAGGAAAATGGATGCAACTGGAGATAAGTGAATTAAATAATTCAGTCAAAAAAAAAAATCACGCTTTTCTCTCACTCATGGTTCCTAAATTTTCAGTAAGCGCATAAAGAAGGCATGTTTGTGTATATGACATGGAAGTCGAAGCAGAGCTGTCTAGGGAAAGAAAGAATAAACAGGGACTGTTATTATGAAGAGCGTAGGAGTGGAACTAGAGTATACTTAGGAAAATGTCCTTATGTAACCCAGTGCCATGCACAGTGAGAACAAGGGACGCAGAATGAAAGAAAGGGAACATTGAAGTTTCCAAGTTTTCCTCAGAAAAAGAAAGTACAGTTGATGATTAGCAGCACTATGCATTCCTTTCATCATGGTGCCGAGGCAGGAGGACCAGCCTGGGCTATGTAGGAAGACCCACATCTCAAAAAATCCCACAAAATTAGAATTGAATTGTCAATTATACTTTCTATTGTTTCCTTTGTAAGGATCTGTGTAATCATTTTCTAAATTTAGTACAAATAAAAGATATTTTAAATCTATAATTTATTCTACCGGACAAATACATCCTATGTGTTCTCCTTCTGGCCTCCCACCAGGGACCCAGACTACTTAGTATTTACTGTTATGTCCACTTTTTCCTGACTGGGCTCTGCATTTTCCTTAAGCCACTTCTGACCTCCTGGTTTATGTCCTTTATTTTCTGTTTTTTGTGGTGCTGGAGAGTGAACACAAGGCCTTAAGCATGATGAATTGTACCCCAATTTCTTTTATATCTAAATGTTTTGCTTTAATTAAAAAACCCCACACATTTAGGGGAAGAATTAAGTAATAATAAATATATAATAGTAGCTTACATGAACGAATCAGAAGTTCTCACTTTTGAAAATGTTAATAATGCTAGGTGTGGTGTTGTACAACTTCAATTCCAGTACTCTGGAGCAGAGGCAGGTGGATCGATTTCTATGAGTTCAAGGCCAGCCTGGTCTACATAACAAGTTCCAAGCTAACCAAGGCTACATAGTGAGACCCTGTCTTAAAAAAAAAAAAGCCAGGCATTGGTGGCACAAACCTTTGATCCCAGCATTTGGGAGGCAGAGGCTGGTTGAGCTCAGAGTTCAAAGCCAGCCTGTTCTACAGAGCTAGTTCCAGACAGGCAGGGCTACACAAAGAAACCCTGTCTTGAAAATCCAAAATCACAAAAAAAAAAAAAAATAAACAATTTATGGGCCATTTCATGAAATATGAATTTGGGGAGGTGAGTGAGATGGCTTAGCAGGAAAAGGCACTTGTCCCTCCAGCCTGACAGCCAGTACAGTCCTTGGATGGAGAAAGCAGAAAGAGAGAACTGATTCTACAGGATTGTCCTCTGACCCTCACACGTTACGCATTCACATTCAAAACCAACAAATTTTAAAAATAAAGTTTTACGTGAGATGGGAGTCTTTAAAAATGAAACACCCAATACCCATTTCATGCTGAAATTTGATTCAGAATGGACAGCCATGTAGAAGTGTGATCAGGAACACAGGGCTATGCTCCAATGGCAGGAGACTAAACTGGGAGCCAGCAGAGCCTTTTATTTATTACTTATTTATTTATTGCCTTTTCTGGGTAGTCTATCTTCCTCTTGGGTATGAGGCAGAACCACTCTGGAATGAGGGTCTTCAGAAAAAAGTGACCTTACTAGACTATATGCTTTGCTTTGAGAAAATGATTTGTAATATCTATGCCCCACCATAAGAGGAGAAATTATGATTTCTATGACTGACTTCGGGAGAGAAAGACAGGAGACAGGCAGACCAACAGGGAGAATTTGCTTTCGAAGCTGCTTCTAAGATTTCCAACCTTTTAGTTCAAAGTGCTCGGCATGTCAAGGTGCCATGTTAGGGGCTACCAATTTCCAAACCTCGATATGGACAATCAGAGAAGCAGCTCTGGCTGAAAGCAGCTGAGAGTCTCGCAGAAAAACCAACACAAGTCAAGGAATATTGTGTTCTTGAAAGGTGAAGGAGCATAAAGAGTTATGAAAGATCTAGGAAGGCCTCCAAGACTGTAAGAACCGCAGAAATGTCCCCAAAGAGGTGCTTTAGTCCAAGGTTGAAACACTGGAGGAGTAATCAGGCAAGAAGGCTGTCTGGGAAGCCACAGGATCCAGAAGGAGACACTTCCAAAGAGCTGAGCCTGAAAAACCACAAATGAGATTGGAGTGTGGAGGAGAGGCAGGTTCTATCTTCTATGGGAGACTTAAGGAGACCCAAACATTTAAAGAGTGATTTACCAGACGCTAGAGTCTGGGATTTGTGCTAAAATAGCTGGGAGCTCTGAAAGGCTTTAAACAGATCGGATCAAATCCAATTTACATTTGGGGAATCTCAACGTACATTAAATATATGAATAGTGACTATGGAGAACGGGGGCCAGGCTCATCTTTGAACACTTGGTCCCCCTTTGGTGCTGGGTCAGATAATCATGGCACCTTTGGAATCTGAGGCATGGCTGGGAGAGGTAGACTGTTCAGAGTGGTGAGCCTTTCACTATGTAGCCCAACCCTGGTTCCACTCTAGAGCTCTCTACTTCCTAAGCTACCAAGATGTCACAAGCTTCATTATAGGCACTACATCACCACCCGCGCCAAGCCAGCCACCATGCTTGCCCTACCAGGACAACCTGTACCCTCCGGAACTGTGAGCAAACATAAACGTTGCTTCCCTTGTCACTGTGTTCCTGTATTTTATCATGGATGGGAAAGAAATGAGCACGCCATCCCTGTTCACTCCTCGGTTGTGTCCTGATTTTCTTCCAGGTGCAGGCTGTCCACTTACCTCTTCTGTTTAGTACATCAGCTCCTAATCCCGCGTGTTCCTTGGTTTGAGTGTACAAGGTGGCTGCACTCTGTCATCAAGATTGGCTTTGAATTCATTACCCTCCTGCTAGGATTGTAGGTGTGTGTCTCCATACCAGCTCTTGCTTCCTTTTTTAAGGTCCTAGTGACTGCCCCACTTTGAGTCATATACTCTTAAAAATGACTGTGATTAAGATTGACCAAACCACCTTTAATCCCAGCACCCAGGAGGCAGAGGCAGGTGGATCTCTGTGAGTTCAAGGCCAGTCTGGTCTACAGAGTGAGTTCCAGGAAGGGAGCAAAGCTACACAGAGAAACCCTGTCTTGAAAAACCAAAAAAAAAAAAAAAAAGATTGGCCAAACCAGGGTGGGAATCAGTTATGTTATCAAAATGAAAATGGAGAAAATAACCACACAGGCCGAGGATTACTTCCGTATTTTAATAACATTGGAGTCAGTGGAAAGGGTTGTTACCATCACTGGTTTCCTCTACTCAAGATTTAATGGGACTAGATTTTGATACACATTACTAATTACTGGAGCCAGACGTGGTGGTTGGAATGCAAACTGCCCATTGGCCATAGGGAGTGTCACTCTTAGTAGGTATGGCCTTATTGAGTAGGTGCGGCCTTGTGGGAGGAAGTATGTCACTGGGGGTGGGTTTTGAGGTTAGAGATGTTTAAGTCAGGCCCAGTGTCATTTTCTTCCTGCTGTCTGCCAATCCAGATGTAGAACTCTGAGCTACCTCTCCAACATCATGTCTGCCTACATACCACCATGCTTCCCACCGTGACAACAATGGACTAAACCTCTGAACTGTAAGCCAGTCCCAGTTGAATGTTTTTCTTTGTAAGAGTTGTCATGGTCATGGTGTCTCTTCACAGCAATAGAAACTCTAACAAGACACCAAGTAACTGTAACTCCCAAGCAGTTTTGTTATCCATGAGCAACTTGGAAGCCTTATGGGAAATAATGCTTTACTCACTTCCTACATCATTTAGTCATCAGTACTGGGCCTTATCACTCAATAGACTTCACTAAGTGACTCTGACTCTGTGGAGCACAGAAAATCAGTAACTCCTAACAATATAACTTCAATTTTATTATAAAAATTATAATTTTCCATCTATATTGGAAAGTACACAAGATGTAACAGCTTTAATTTTCTTCTCATTTCTCTTCCTAATAGTACATCTTCCTCAGGATCTAACCAGTTGGGTACAAAGATGGTCTTAGATCTCTTTTTCAGCTACATGGAGTTTTAGTACCTGAATAACCATAGTTTAGTTGACTTGGGATTGTTTCCAAACTTTTGCTACACTAACCGCTGCTATATTGAATGCCCTTGTACATCTGTCATTCACGAATGATAGCTGTAGAATGACTACTGTATATATTATACAGAATAATCCTTTGCCAGTCACGTGCACTATAAACATATTCATCGCCATTTCTTTTGTCACACAGAAGTAGTCAATGAGGGGGCGGTGGTGGCGCACGCCTTTAATCCCAGCACTCGGGAGGCAGAGCCAGGCGGATCTCTGTGAGTTCGAGGCCAGCCTGGTCTACAGAGCGAGATCCAGGAAAGGCGCAAAGCTAGACAGAGAAACCCTGTCTCGAAAAAACCAAAATAATAATAATAATAAATAAATAATAAATAAATAAATAATAAATAAATAGAAATAAGAAGTAGTCAATGAAATGCAGCCAGTTTTCCTTCTTTCCACTTTGGGGGTTGGGAGGCAAGGTCCATAGGTAGCTCAGCCTGCCAGGAACTCTTGGTCATCCTCCCCTAGTGCTGGGGTCATAGGTTGGGACGCTGCACTCAACTAACCACGATCTTAGCTTGTCTTCCAGTGGGTACCCAATTGCAGATATAAGCGCCTCAGCACTCCCACAGCCAATTTAGTATAGCCAAGCTTGCAACCTAGTACCTCCAACTCAGAAAATCAGTTACCTTTCCCTGACCCCACTGTTTGTCAAGGAGAAAAAAATGGCTCTTCAGATGACATTCACACCAGCAATGCCTGTCCAGCTGGCTGGTTCCCAACTGAGTTAAGTAATATGATTGATTGGGTAGATCTTTTCCATTTCTAACTGGTGGAAATGTTATTCCAACTCAAGGTCTCTTTGTGGGTGAAAGGCTTTTGAATCTTTGAAACGTTTACACGTATTCAAGCATGTGTTTAAGATGTGTTTATGTGCTTAGCCAGCTTTGGGGGGTATTTCAAGCTGTTACTGTGTTCTGTGGTAATCTTAAGAGTAAGAAAGATTTGTTTTGGACCGTTTATAAGTAGAGAGGTTTATTTGGCCTCACAGCTCCAGGGTTTTCAGTCTCTAACAGTTCCATTGCTTTGCTCTGTAGTGAAGCAGAGCATCCTGGGAAGGAGTGAGGAAGAAGACAAAGCTGGCTAGGTCATGGTGACCAGGAAAGGCCTGGGGACTGGAGTCTCAGTTACTGCCTTCCTTCCATTAGGATCCTCTTCCTACAGATTCCGCCACTTCTCAACGCCAGAACAAGCTGGAAAACCGTTTTTATGCAATCTGTTTTGATCATGTTTCTTCCCTTCCCCCAATTCCTCCTAGATCCCTCCACGTTTCTCCACACCCAACTTTATGTTCTCTCTCTCTCTCTCTCTCTCTCTCTCTCTCTCTCTCTCTCTCTCTCTCTCTCTCTCTCTCTCTCCCTGACCCCAAAACAAAAGTCAAACAAGCAAAAAACCAATAATATATATAAAAAAATGCACAAACAAAATCGAAACAAAAAATTTAAAAAAACAAAAAACATGGAGTTCATTTGTGTTAAGTCAACTACTCCTGGGCACTGGGCCTGCCCTGAGGTGTGCTTAATGAACCCAGAGAGACTCCATTGGAAAAAACCTACTTTCCTCTCACTAATGAGTAACAAATAGCTTCTTGGGTAGGGGTGAAGCTTTGTGTCCAGTCCTCCTTCTCGGTGCTGGGATTTTGTCTGGTTTGAACAGTGCTGGCCCTGTGCATGCTGTCACAGTCTGTGAATTCATGTGTCAATCCCGTTATGTCTGACAGACACTGTTTCTTCGGGGTCATCCACCACCTCTAGCTCTTACATTCTTCTGCCTCCTCCTCAACGGGGATCCCTGAGCCTTGAGGGGACAGGTTTGATGAAGATGACCCATTTAGAACTGAGTGCTCTGAAGTCTCTCACTCTGCACACTGCCTAACTGGAGGTCTCTGTTAATTCCCCCACCCCACCTCCTGCTGCAACAAGCTGCTTTTCTGATGTGGGCCGAGCGAGGTATTGGTCTAGGAGTCATTAGGAGTCAAGACCAGAAAGGTCATGGGCCTCGAGAAAAACCAAACAGTATTATTTTGCTAAAGGAGCATGACCACCATGTTTCAATGAACAGTTCTCGGGGGACATTTAAAATCCAAGCATTAGCAAGCAGTTTAGGTATGTAAGATCAAAATACAAAACCCCATGGAGCTGGAGAAATGGGTCAGTGATCCAAAGCATTTACTGTCCTTTCAGAGGACCAGGGTTTGGTTTCCAGCACCCATGTAGGGTGGCTCACAGCCACCTAAAATTCCAACTCTGGGGGTACCGGACGCCTCTGGTCTCCTTGGACACCTGCACTTATATGCACTTACCCATTCACACAGTTAAAAATAGTAAGAATAAATCTTTTTTTAAAAAAACACAAATCCTGGTGTCATGAATTTTGGGTAGTCTGCCAGCTCTTCCTCCAGTCTGCAGTGTTGATGGTAGTGACAGGGTGTGCCCAGCTAGAGGCTTGCCTTGGTATTGGTGAACAGAAGAACAAAAATCATGCAGTGGTAGTCAAGGTCAGGGACCAATTCCTGGCCCTGGCGGCTGCAGGCTGAAACCTGAGAGAAAGTGAAGACTGACAGGACATAGAAAGGGGAAGGAACTTCTCATCTGGGAGTCTAGCTGAAGTCTGGCCATCTTACAGTAAGAAATTCCGGGACAGTTAACAAAATCTGTTGTGAAGGTTGCCTACGTAGAGAGAGTAGTCCTTTTATAGAGAGAGATTTTAAATAAGCATGTTCCTGACTCAAAGGGACCGCAAGTTTCCCCTTCAGGAAGATTCTAGAAATAGGCATCCTTTCCATTTACAGAGCTGCTTTTAAATAGAGGAAGCAGAAGACATTTAATTACTTAAAAGACTGCCATACTGTCCACAGAACCTAACTAGTTCATAGGCCCATGTGGTCATGTTTAAATGCTCTTTCCCCCTCTTCCTCCCTTAAAGGCTTGGAGAAAGTATCTGCCTGCCTCAACATACGTGTCCTTTCAAAACTTCCCCATACACAATTTTCAGTGGTTTGATGCATTTTTTAAAGTGTGATATGTCAGCATTGTAGGGCACAGGCACAAAGAGGCTCAACTCTTCACCACCTCCCTCAGTTCAGGGATATCCCCCTCAACTAAGGCCCAAGCAGGCTTTAAAGCGGAAAAGGATTTCAGGACTAGCCAGTTTATGAAGCAGAGTTGGAGATTTTATTATATAGTTACTTTCTGTTGCTGTGATAAAACATGGTCAAAAGCAGCTTCAGGAAGAGTTTATTATGGCTTAGGCTTCTAGAGGGGAGGAGTCCATCATAGGGGAGGAGTCCATCATAGGGGAGGAGTCCATCATAGGGGAGGAGTCCATCATAGGGGAGGAGTCCATCATAGTGGGAAGGCATGGCAACAGAGGCAAGAATCTGAGACATCTTCTTCTTCTGAAAGATTTATTTTATTTTACATGTACAGTTGTCTGGCCTGTGCATGTGTGCCACATACCCATGGAAGTCAGAAGAACTGGAGTTACAGATGGTTTTGAGCCACCATGTGGATGCTGGGAATTGAACTCAGGTCCTCTGCACCTGGCCATCTCCCCAGCCCCTAAGAGATCACATCTTTAACTACAAACACTAAACATAGAGCGAACTGGAAGCAGAATAAGGCTATAAATCTCAAAGCCTGACCCCAGTGACATCCTTCCTCTAGCAAGGCTCCACCGGAAAAGGTTCCATAACCTCCTCCAAAAAAATGCTACCAACTGAGGAACAAGTATTCAAACACATAAGCTTATGGAGAACGTTTCCCAGTCAGACCACCGTATCTTTTTTTAGTATTTGTGTGGACGTTAGCGATGTTGTGTTTATATGTGTGCAGTTGTGCATGTGCCACTGCAGGTGTACAAAGGTCAAAGGACAACTCTGGCTGTCAGTCCTTACCTTCTACCTGTTGAAGACGGGATCTCATCACTCCTTCACGTACCAGGCTAACTGGCCCATGAGCAGAGACACACACACACACTGCCGCATCTGGCTTTATGTGAGTTCTGTAGATCAAAACTTGGGTCTTCATGCTTGCATGACAAATGATTTACCCACCCACTGAGCCATCTCTCCAGTCCATATTAAAGATGTTTTCATATAGGCTTAAACTCAAGGATTGGGGGGGGGGGGAGAAGAAAGTAAGACACATGGAAACATGGGTGTGAGCTTCTCAAAGAGGAATTGCAGTCCACTGTTTTCAATATTCATATATAGGATTTGGGTGGGGTGTAACACGAATGCTAAATTGGTCTTTTAATTTAAAAAAAAAAAATCCAGGGCCAGATATTGGAGTAAATGCTGAAAGATCAGAGAGACAAAGGAACAAGCCACTGCCACGTCTTACCTCGAGGACTCCTCAGCCTGAAAAGGCTTACTGTTCCTGTTTCCTCGTGCCTTATATACCTTTCTCCTCCCAGCCATCACTTCCTTCTTAGTGCTGGGATTGAAGGTGTGTGACTTCCCACAATACTGGAAGCAAAGGCATGAGAACTCAAGTGCTGGGATTAAAGGTGTGTGATTCCCAATGATGGGGATTAAAGGTGTGTGCCACCACTGCCTGGTTCTGTTTCTCTCCTAGATTGAGTCAATTTCACAATAGTCCAGGGTGGCTTTGAACTCACAGAGATCCAGATGGATCTCTGCCTCCCAGTGCTAGGATTAAAGGTGTGTGCCATCACTGCCTGGCCTCTATGTTTAATCTAGTGGCTTGTTCTGTTCTCTGATCTTCAGGCAGATTTTATTAGAGTACACAATATAACAGCACATTGGGGTTTGAGGTTACTATCTTATCACAGGGTGGTTCCTACTCTTCCAGGGGACCTGAGCTCAGTTCCCAGTACCTGTGTTGGGGGGCTCCAACTGTCTGTAACTGCACCCAGGGGAGCCTGTCACTCTTTGGCTTCTTCGGGCACTTGCACAAACACACACACACACACAAATAAACTAATAAATCTTAAAAAGAACTCCTACACAATGAACACCATTTACTGTGGAGGCTGTTGACATCAAGTTAATATTCTGTTCATATATAGGTATTTTAGGTTAATCTAGCAGTGACCAGGCTTAAGGTCTGAATATATATTACTTGGGATAGGTAGGGCCTCTTCTGTTCCCAGAAATTTCCTAAAAAATCTCCTAAGTGTTTGGAGTAAAGATATCCTGCCTTTCTGAATATTATCAATTGTAAGCCTCTCAGACGGGACCAGTGACTTGTGTTTGCATGTGTAAAGGCCAGAAAGGCCACCTTATGGTATCTTCTGTGTCACATTCCACATTTTTTGAGACAGTGTCTTTCACTGAACCTAGAGTCAATGTTTTGCTAGTCTGGCCGGCCAGCGAGCCTCTCACCCCAGGATCTGCCTGTCTTTGCTCCTCCAGCGCACCAGGCCTACACTTGGCTTTCACATGGATGCTGCGGATCTGAACTCAGGTCCTCACACTTAGCAAGCACTTCACCGTACACGAAGCCACTGCCCGAGCCCAGCCCTGAAAAGGATTTTTAAGAAAGATGTTGTCACTATTCGACTTCAGATTTCACATTTGCATCTTACTCCAAGGCCATACTGCCTGGAGTACATTTTGAAATGATTTTTATTTACTTATTTTATTTTTAATTTTACTTAAAGAATTTATGTTTATGGGTGTTTTGCTTACATGTATATCTGTGTACTACTCACATGCCTGGTGCCAGTGGAAGCCAGAAGAGGACATTTGATCCCCTGGAACTGGAGTTAGTTATGAGCCGCTGCATGGGTGCTGGGAATGGAACTGGTCTGAAAGAGCAGTTAGTGCTGCTAACCTCTGAGCCATCTCTCCAGTCCCACCTGTTTTTTTTTTTTTAAGTAATTAATTTTTTGAGACGAGGTCTCACTATGCAGCTCTGACTGGCCTAGAACTCACTATGTAGACCAGGCTGGCCTCAAACTTACAAAGACTCACTGCCTCTGTCTCCCGAGTGCTGGAATTAAAGGTGTTTGCTACCATGCCTGACCCAATTTTCTTAATGTTTTTACTACATTTATCTATTAATGTGTGGGTGTGTTATGTGTACACGTGCAATTGTGAGTATGACTTTGTCCCAGTGCACATGTGGAGGATAGAGAATAACTTGTAAGAATGGGTCTCAGGGATTACATTCAGGTCCTCAGGCTTCGCAACAAGTGCCTTTTCCCACTGACTCATCTCACCAGTTCTTTTGGGGTTGTTTTGGGGCAGGGTCTCACATAGGTAGCCCAGGCTGACCTTGAACTTCTGATGCTCTGCCTCTACGTTTGTGGAGTATTATGATGATGAGCCACCACATAATGGCTTATTTAAAGAAACCATGACTTGGGGGTTAGAGAGATGGCTCAGTGGTTAAGAGCACAGATTGCTTTTCCAGAGGACCCAGGTTCAATTCCCAGCACCCACATGGCAGCTCACAACTGTCTGTGACTCCAGTTCCAGGGGATCTGACACCCTCACACAGACATACATGCAGGCAAAACACCAATGCACATAAAATAAAAACAAACTAAAAACAAAGAAAACATTACCTTAAAAAATATTCCCCTATAGTCATTCCTCTCAGCATGTAAGCATCAAATTAGCATATTTGGGGTTTGCATTGTATTAGAATGCTTGATTTTAAAGACTGCTGCTTGAGTTAACCTGCTCACAAAAACCTGTTAAATTGACTTTGGCTTGGAATTAGAGCAGAATTTCTTTCTTTCTTTCTTTCTTTCTTTCTTTCTTTCTTTCTTTCTCTCTCTCTCTCTCTCTCTCTCTCTCTCTCTCTCTCTCTCTCTCTCTCTCTCTCTCTCTTTCTTTCTTTCTTTCTTTTTTCCAGAGACAAGGTTTCTATGTGTAGCTTTTTGTCTTTCCTGGAACTCACTCTGTAGCCCAGGCTGGCCTCGAACTCACAGAGATCCGCCTACCTCTGCCTCCCGAGTGCTGGGATTAAAGACTTGTGCCAACACTGCCCAGCTAGAGCAGAATTTCTAATAATTTCTGAAATGTCCATAAACTTACTAATGGTATTCTGTACAAGGTATTTATGAAAAACAGTGTTCTCAGTATTGACAACTATAAAATTAAAAAAAAAAAAACTAACTCGCCTGGCAATGACCCACAACTTTAATCCCAGCACTTGGGAGGCAGAGGCAGGAGGATCTCTGTGAGTTGAGGGCAAGCTTGGACTACTGAGTTTATTCCAGGACAGCCAGAAAGAGCTGTTACACAGAGAAACTCTGTCTCCAAAAACCAAAACAACAACAAAAAAACTGAACAACTCTGAGAAATGTTATATTTTATATCCTTTGGTATCAAATATTTAGCCAATTTCTTTATATAAGAAATGGCAAGCACATCCACCTCATTAACATGTAAATTTGCTTTCATAGGAAGCAATAGTAAAACTATACGTAACAAAATGACTTTAAATTTATGATTCTATAAGACATATTAAGTAAATATATGTTAAGTATGTTACATACGTACGCACCTGGAGTTGTGTAAAAATTTCTTTGGCAAGAAGAAATCAAAAAGTGGAAAGGTTTAAGTCCTGAATTAGGGAAAGGGCTTGGTACTGTTGGAAATAATAAAAGCAGCAAACTTGGAGGCTGGGAATGTAGCTCAGTTGGTCATGGGCTTGTTTTAGCATGCATGAGGCCCTGAGTTCCATCCCCAGACCTTATAAAACTTGGGATGTGGTTTATTCCCAGCACTTGGGAGGTGAAATCAGTAGGTCCAGAAGTTCAAGGTCATGTGTCACCTGAGTGTTTGAGGCAAGCTTGTACTACAGGACGCCGTATTAAAAAGAGGGGGGGGGGCGCCCCCAACCCCCACACACCCCTTCTTTCTTCTCTTCCTCTTCTTTTGGGGACCCACATAGGAGAAACAAGCCTGCATTAGGAGTTTCCAGTCTGACGATAGATGAGTTAGAACTGAGGCTGAATTGGAAACCTGTAGCTGGCCAACCAGCCAATGCCTTACTTTTTCTTTCTCAGTGTGATCATGAGCTGAAGCTCAGGCAGGACCGATGGGGCTGGGGTGGGTGGCAGCTTAACATTTCGTGACCAGCCAGAACCGAATCTCACGGTACACAAAGTCCCACAGTGAGTCAGTAAACAAACCTTGCTCGTCTGGGCTCATTCCCTCTCTCCCGGAATGATGCCCGACCTGGAAACCCGGCGGGTCAGAAAGCGACCTCTGCGCACACACCTACGATCCCCAGTGCATCCGTGCCCGGGGCTGGCTACTGCGGGGCGGGGCTACTATTGGGGCGGGGCGGGACAACTCCTCCTCGCCGACCAATAGCCAGCCGCGGGAGGCGGGCGTCGCCCTCGCCCCGCCCCTCCTCCCTCGCCCGGTCCTCCCGAGAACGGCGCAAGCGCGAGCGCGCTTGGGCGCCGGGGTGGGCGGGGCGCGCGCGGGGTGGGGGGGTGCGGACCACGTCGAGCGGCGTAGACAAAGGCGGGCGTGCGCACGCTGTGACGTAGGCCTGGGCCGGCGGCGGCGGGCAGGGCAGGGCAGGGCGGGAGCGGCAGTGGCAGTCGGCGGAGACTGGAGCCGAGCCTGACGGCCGGTGAGTTGGAGGGACCTGGTCCTCACGGACGGCCCTAGGCCCCGGCCGGGCGCGGGGCGCGGGGTGGGGAGCCGAGGTCCGGGGTCCGGCCGGTGGAGGCAAGCCGGGCGGCCCGAGCTCCTTCCCGCCCGCCCGCCCTGCTCCCCTCTTCTCCTCCTCATCCGCCCGCCCTGCTCTCCTCCTCGGCCGGCCCTTCCCTCCGCTTCCCCTCTCCTCAGCCTCCCCGCTCCTTCTCTACCCTCCCCTGCCACCCTGCTCCTCTCTCCTCTCCCGCAGCCAGCCCTTCTCTCCCCCACCCCCTCCGCCTCTCCTCACCTCCCCTCAGCCGGCTCCTCTTCCAGCCGACCACGCTTCTCCCGCTGGCCATCTCGGCCTGGCGAGGCCGGGAGCTGAGTGAGAAGCGGGCGTTAGATCACGTGGAAACGCCCTCACCGGTGCTCACCCCCTTCCCCCGGGATGCACCCTTGTGTCGTGTCCCCCCCTCATCCCCCCCCCACGCTGTGCTCACATTTGTCGTTTCCAGGTCTGGCTCCCTCGCTCCCTTTATACTAGGGTAGTCCTCCTCCTCTAGTCCGCTTCGCTGAGCCACCGAGTCCCACCCCAGACTCCACACTGCCTTTTGCCTTGGTTCCTGCCCTCGGGGGCAGCATCCTCCCTCCCTCCTGCCCCGGGGAGTTTGACGTTATCTGTTCACTTGACATCTTACTTGGATATAACTTTGGTGGCCCAGGAGTTATAGAAAATCGGTGTGAAATGGTGCCATCCCGTTCTCAGCTCTGCGCGCTCATTATCCATAGATAGCCTTGAAAGCAATTGAAGAACTTTGGGTTTGAGTTCGTTTTCCTTAATTTTAGCAGAACCTCTGCTGAACAGCAGCATGCCTTGAAGATTGTATAGAAACCCCGTAAGAATGGGCATTAAATCACTTAAACTGAAATCGTAGACGTGTGAACAAAACTCCTGTACTCTTGCCTGCTGAATGTTCCTTTCTCATTCTGGAAGTAACTTTTCTTTTTAGATCTGTATTTTGGGGAATTTCAGGTATACGAAAATAGTATTTCTAGCTAACATACGCCCCATTATTTAGTCTCAGTAACACCATTGGTTAATCGTGTGCCATCTACATCCCTATTTTCTTTTTCTGCTACGTCTCAGAAAGAAAAAAAAAATAGCTCTCCTGTGTATGGATGGGTAGGGAGGGGTTGGTTTTGTTTTGTTTTGTTTTGTTTTTTTACCAGTGAACTATATGTCTCCAGCTCCAGAGAAGTTTTTGATAGACAATGAGCCCTACTTGTCAAAAGTAGCTTAGGTTTCAAAATAAAGAGTGTAGCATTGCATAAAATTGTAATGTATTTTTGTTGGAAGATAACCTATTAAAAGTTCTTCCTTGAGGCTCCGTGGGTAAAGCCCTGCACACACATGAGGACCTGAGTTCAGATCCCCAGCATCCATGTAAAAAGCCAGATGTCACACTCATCTGTAATCTCACTGCTAAGAGGCAGAGACAAGAAAATCCTGCAAACCACTCGGTAAGATCCAGGTTCAGTGATAGACCTTGTCTCTTGGGAGGGCTTGAGAGATGGCTCATCAGTTAAGAGAGCCACTACTCTTGCAGAGGACCTTGATTTGGTTCCCTGCGCTTTTGGTGGTTTACAGTTATCTGTAACTCCAGCTTCAGGGGATCTAATAGCCTCACATGCACGTGGCCACACACAAACACACACAATTACACAATTAAAAATAAAAATAGCTGGATAAAATGGCTTAGAACTTAAGAGCATGGGCTGTTCTTAGAGAAGACCTAGATTTGATTCCCAACATCCACATGGTGGCTCATAACTGTCCATAAGTCTAGTTCCATGGGATCTAGCATCCTTTGGCCTCAGGCACCAGGTATGTACAGAACTACACGGAGGCAAAACACTCATACACACAAAATAATGAAACTTTTTTTTTAAATGGAGAATGACTAAGGAAAAGACCTGATTTCTGAAGGTTTCGATATGCATATACATGAATGAGAACTTCCACATCATCTTGTCCAGTGTCGTCTTCCTTCCTTCCTTCCTTCCTTCCTTCCTTCCTTCCTTCCTTCCATTTATTTATTTATTTATTTTTTAACAAGCCTTCATGTTTAGAGGGGTTCATTGACTTGCCCAGACCAATAGTTCTAAGAGGCCATGTTGAGGCTAGGAAGAACATCCCATTTTCCCAGCTCTGAATTCGGTCTTTCTTTGCCACAGTGAGGTGCCACTTTTGCCTTGAGAGCTCTCCATGAAAGGTTTAGATGAGGTAACATGAGCTTCTCAGTGAAGTCCAGAATAGTACAATAAGAATATGCTTTTAATTTATTTTAAAAATAAATGTGGAACAAAGGAGAAGTTCTGATGAAGCTTTTAGAAGACTTCAGAAAATACTGACTTATAAATGGTTGGCAATAAGAAAAAGATATGAGAATTTAGATAACATTCACTGCTATTTAATAAAGTCACAAAAGGCATTACACTAGGGATACTGCTCAAACAGTGGAACACTCAGTATGCTTGAGTCCCTGGGTTTGATCCCCAGCACTGCTGGGAAGCTTACTAGTAGAAATTAGACTAATTGGAAGTGCACTCTTGATCTTTTCCTTTTCCTTTTTTTTGGAGGGGGGGGGCAGTTGGGGTGTATGTGATGGAGAGGTCTTCCTTTGTAGTCCAGGCTGTCGATAACCTCCCTAGTGTTGAGTTGCTTTACTCTTGATGGCTGAGAGAACAATAGAATTTTCCCCTAAACCCTTTTGTGCTATTAACAAAAATCTGGGCTAGATGATGAGGTTTTATTTCAATAAAACTAGACATTTCCTGGTAAACTATGCTATTAAAATTCCTTATAAGAACAGTAAATTTTCAGTACCGTCATGCACAGAGATACTGTTCTGAAAAGTACATTGTTAGGAAGTTTGTTACTGGAACATTATAGAGGACATTCACACAAAATAAGATGGCTACAGTGTCTTAACAGTAATAAAGTTTTAGGGAACCGCTGTCCTTTAGGTGGTCTGTTATTGATCAAAATGCCCTTATGCTATAACTGTTCATTTTTTCCCCCAGAAACAATATTGCAACTAGGAAAGTGTGAATGTTACAAGGCAATCTGTATAATTCTAAGGCCCAATTAAAGGAATTTCTTCAAATGTGTTGAGGTTTTTTTGTTTGTTTTTTGGTCGTGGTTTGCTTTTTTTTCTTTCTTTTTTTTTTTTTTTTTCTTTATAAAGGACTGAGGTACATACAAGCAGAAGATAACGATTCCCAAGATTTCGTGCATGAGCTACCTGTCTTAAAAACAGAATGCTTTAAATGGGACAACTTCATTAAGTGAATTTGTATGTTGGTTGGTTCAGGGCTGAAGTATTTTTACAAGAGGACTAAGGATTGATTAATGAGATTCCCTATGCAAGTTAAACTGGTACACCAAATGAAAAGTAATATAACTGAGTTAACTTGAATCACGTTCCATCCATTGACAGCATATGGCAAAACTATTGATTATAGTCCATCTTTCTACTAAATTAGATACCTCTACTTCTCTCCCATCTCCCTTCCATCCTATGTGATGGTTAATCTTAATTATTAACTTCATCGGATTGAGAAATGCTTTGGAGATTAGCAAAGTACAGCTCAGGGTATCTGATCACATTTCCAGAAACATTATGAGGACTGAGTTAGTCCCTTGGTAGTATGATGGCATTACTGAACAGTGGTGAAAGGTGAGGAATGTCTAGCTGTAAGAAGTAAGTCACAGGAGCTATGCCTTTGAGAGCTGTGTCTTCTTTCTGTAGTCCACCTTTGCTTCCTGTCTGCTGTGAAGTGAACACCTGTGTCTGTCACACATCCTGCTGCCATATTTTGCCCAAGCCAGTGGAGCTAGGCACCCTTAGACTGAACCTTCTGGAGCTGAGCCAAATAAAATTGTTCCCCTTGAGTTAGTTACTCGACCATTTTGGTCACAGTGACAAGAAGTCTAGCACAAGTGCATTGCTGTAGTTTTACTTGTGCATCAGTTTTCACACTTAATGTGGGTGTGTTCTCCAAGGAGTGCTGTGAACAAGCAAACCCTAGACCATAGAGCACTTTGGATCTAGATATGAGTATAGGCTATGTGTATATTGTGCATGGTTGTAAATTTACCTTCAGGATGGCCATTTGTGAGTTTGTAACCAATACAGTAATTGTCATACAGATGGAGTTTAATGGGAAGCAGCCACATCTAGTTGACATAGTGTCCTGGTTTGCTTTCTGTTCCACCATGCGGTGGTTTGAATGAGCTATCCGACATGGTTTCCAGCATTTGAATGCTTGGTCCCCAGTTGGGCGTTGTTTGGGGAGGCTTAGGAGGTGTGGCTTTGAGGTTTCAAAAGTCACATGCCATTCCCATTTAAATTCCCACTCTGCTGCTTGCTTGTGGTTCGGGATGTGAGCCTTCAGCATCCCGTGGCAGCTGCTATGCCTGCTGTCTCTGCTTTATCCTCATGGGCTTTTATTCCTCTATAACCATAGCCCAAAACAAACGGTTCTTCTATAAGTTCCTTGGTCGTGGTATTTTATCACAGCAATAGCAAAGTAACTAATAGGCAGGGTGGCCAAAAGCAACTTTGAGAGGAAAGGTTCTGTATGGCTTACACAGACAGCCCAGTCACCGTTGATGATTGAGGGAAGTCAGGACAGGAACCATGGAGAAAGTCTGCTTAGTGGACTGGGCCCTCCCACATCAATCAATTAATTAATAAAGTGCCCCACATGCATGCCCACAGGCCAGTCTGATGGAGATAACTTCTCTGTTGAAGTTCCTTTTCCTGGGTAAATTTGTTGTTGAAAACTGGGTTTCTCTATGTAGCCCTGACTGTCCTGGAACTCACTCTGTAGACCAGGCTGGCCTCAAACCAGCCTCTTTGCCTCCCAAGTGTTGGGATCAAAGGTGTGTGCCACCGCTCCTTGCTTCCCAGGTAACTTAATTTGTGTCAGGCTAAACTATGATTTTTCCTTTCTTGTTTATCCCCAGAATCTCATGTTACTAGAACATGTAGTGGGTAATTTCACCAATAATAACAGTATAAAATGCTAACTTTAGAAGGGCTGCAGTCTCTATTACAGTGGTTCTCAGCCTTCCTAATGTTGCAGCCCTTTAATACAGTCCCTCATGTTGTAGTGACCTCCAACCATAAAACCATTTTTATTGCTACTTCATAACTGTAATTTTGCTAGTCATGAATTATAATGTAAATATCTGTGTGTTCTGATAGTTTTAGGTGACCCCTGTGAAAGGGTCTTTCAACCCTCAAAGGGGTCATGACTCACAGGTTGAGAATGTCTGCTCTATTATGTTGTCCAGAAACTTAGTATGTAGACCAGGCTGGCCTCAAACTCAAAGATCCACCTGCCTCTGCCTCCTGACTGCTGGGATTAAAGGTATGTGCCACCATGCTTAGCAAAAAACACTTTAAAAAGTCCAAAATTTCTTCAAAAATCCATATTCTCTTAAACAATGTGGTCCTGTAAAATAAAAACAACATATATACGTTCTTATTTCAAAAGGAGAGATCCAGGGCACAGTTAAAATCAGATCAAAGCAAAACCCATCATCCAGTTGTGTAAATAGCTCGAGTAATCTTCTGGGCGTGTCCCACTTTTCCATCTCATGATAGGGAGAGAAAAATACTTTCTTTTATCTGTTGGAAATATATTACTTTCAGAGTTTCCCTTTAAAAGTTTTAGATCAGTACTATTTACTAAAAATGTATGCACATGTACAATTTTAATTTTTATGGTAGCTGCTTTTAAAAGAATGTAAAAGTGATGTGCTAGTTAGTTTGCTTTAATGATTATACAATATGTATTAAAAGATCACATTAAATACTTTATGTACAATTGTCAACTACAAAGTTTTAAAGACTTGGGCTAGCCGGGCGGTGGTGGCGCACGCCTTTAATCCCAGCACTCAGGAGGCAGAGCCAGGTGGATCTCTGCGAGTTCGAGGCCTGCCTGGACTACAGAGTGAGTTCCAGGAAAGGCGCAAAGCTATACAGAGAAACCCTGTCTCAAAAATAAAATAAAATAAATGTAAATAAATAAATAAAACCACTTGGGCTGATGAGATTGCTCAGTGGGTAAAGGTGTTTGCCACTAAGACTGACAATCCAAGTTTGATCCAGCTGCTCCACCACTGAGTTTTTGAGACAGAGTTTAATGCAGGCTTGTCAAAGTCTCCATGTAACTAGCTGGCCGTTCAGTCTTTTTCTACCTCCTAAGTTCTGGGATTGTGATGCTTGTGCTGTCTCCTCCTTAAGAGGACAGTGATTCATATACCCACCCCTCAGTATATGTCTGTTTGTGTGAGTGCTGAAGTAGGACCTCAGTCTTTGTGTGTTCTGGGAAGGCTCTCTCAGGATGTCCCTCGCCCTTTAAGTTTATTTATTTATTGAGATAGGGTCTACCTATGTAGTCTTGGCTGGCCTGAACCTCACTGTGTAGGCCAGGCTAGCCTCAAACTTAGATCTATGTGCTTCTGCCTTCTGAGTTCTGGGATTAAAGATGTACACTACCAAACCCAGTCTCTATAGTTCAAGCTGTCCTGAAACTCACTATTGTAGCCCAGGCTGGCTTCAAATCTATGGCCTTCCTTGCTCAGCCTCTCAAGTGTTGAGATTTCAGCTCTGAGCCACCACTCACAGCTTTCTTTTTTGAATTGGCCTTGAACAAAACATAAACCATCACAGTGTGTTTGAAGGGCTCTCCTAGGCCCAGGTGTGGCAAACATGGTGCCAACAGTTTTTGCCTTACCCTTCTCCCCAATCCCCTCTACCTGCTAAACCGTTAGAGTACAGATTGCATTCCTAAAGCTAACCACCAAGATCTGTTCCCTTATTTGGCCACTTCCTCCCCCTGAGGCTGACTACCAAAGTACAGCTATCAAAAGCATTGAAGTCCAGGAATCAAAAACCCCTTTTTGGCTGCCCTAATTAACATGCCCTATCAAAACTAAACAACTATTCTAACACAAGGTTTCCCTCTTTCCCTTTATGAACTTAAACTGCCATCTGCTTATGGGCCACATCTGTCTCCTCTCTAGCCAGACGCAGTCCTTTGTCCCTCCCTCCAGGGCATATGTCTCTTCCTGCTCTCTTTTGTTCCTTTCCCTTTCTCCTTTGTCTTGAGAACTTGGTCTTGAGGTATCTTATGCTGACTTCAAGGTCCTTTCATGTTTAACCAGTTTTCTAAATTAGTTATTGCGTTTTGTATTTGCACTAGGAGTACAAGGAGTTGCAGTAATTGTACATCCCATACTTGATAAAGCTGTCTTTTTAGTTTGACACATACATAATGATGACACATAAAATGGGATCTGATAATTCTAATTTTCATTTCCCTAACATAATATGGAGCATCTTTTCGTGATTATTTGCCATTCATATTTATGTCCTCTCTAGGTATTCAAATGTTATCACTACTAATTATGCTACCATTTACTTACATCTAAAGTGTGTGTGTTTGTGTTTGTGTGTGTGTATGTGTACACATAGGAGCTTGTGTGTTTTATGGTGTGAGGGTAGAAGTCAGAGGAACAGGTTGTCAGTTCTGTCTCTTTATTAAGACAGGGTTTCGGGCTGGAGAGATGACTCAGAGGTTAAGAACACTGGCTGTTCTTCCAGAGGTCCCAAGTTCAATTCCCAGCAACCACATGGTGGCTCACAACCATTTGTAATGAGATCTGGTGCCCTCTTCTGGCCTGCAGGCATACACGCAGGCAGAACATTGTATACATAATAAATAAATCTTAAAAAAAAAAAACAGGGTTTCACTATATTGCTCTGGCTGGCCAGAACTTGCTGTGTAGACCATACTGGCCTCACACACAGAGAACTGCCTGCTTCTACCTCCAGTTTTGGTATTAAAGGTGTGTATCAACATTCCCGGCTGATTCTCTTTCCATCCTCTGATTCCCAGGGGTTGGACTCAAGTCATTAGGCTTAGTAAGCATCTTTATACCCTGAGCTATCTCACTTGCCCTATTACTGGCATTAAAATCTTTTCTCACAAGGATTCAACAGTCTTACTTGAAACATGGAAGGACTGCTACTGAACTTTTTTTTTTTTTAATATGTGTTGTTGATTTGAATTTAGGCCCCTTTGGCTTTCACAGCAAGTGCCCTTACCAAGCCATCTTGCTAGGCCCTACATTGTCATTTTTTACAAATTTCAAGGTTTATTTTTATGTGTATGAGTGTTTTGCTTGCATGTATATAAGCACCACATGCATCCAGTGTGCCATTTGAGACCTAAAAACAGTGTTGGACCTACACACACACACACACACACACACACACTGGAACTAGAGTTATATAACTATGTATATACATGTATAGACCATGTGGGTGCTGGGAACCAAATCTGGGTCTTCTGCAAGAGGAACCAGTGCTCTGAACCACTAGCCATCTCTCCAGCCCCTCCCGTCCTTCCTTTCTGGTTTTTAAAAATGTGTGTATGTGTGTTACCTGCAGTATGTACCATGTGCCTGTAGTGCCTGCAGAGGCTAGAAGAGGGCATCTGATAACCTATGGCTGGGGGTTACAGATGTTTGTGAACAACCATGTGATTGCTAAAAACCAATCCTGGGTTTTTTGCAAGGAAGTGCTCTTCACTGCTGAGCCATCTACATGCTGTCTTAAGTGGATGATACTGTATATCAAAATACTTGTTTTTCCTTAGCTTTAAGAGACCTTTCTATTTTTTGGAGTGAACTTGATGTACCATGTTACTTATTAGCCAATGCTAACCCTGGTGAGTTCAGAATGACCTTGGGGGTTGGGGAAAAACAAGACCCTGAACCCAGCCCCACTCTTCCCAGTGAACTGAGTCAACCTTTGCCTATTGTAATCTGACTCTACCTTGGGTATTTTATCTTATCCAGAGCAGATTTCAAATGTATGTATATTGGTGATTGTTTAGGTTCACTTTACCATAGCCTCAGTGCTTCTCTGTGTCTGGGGAAACATATTTCCCACTGAGCTGCAGCATCCCATTCAGGCCATTCTGTCCATTTCACTACTGAAAACAGTTCAAATGAAATCAGCCCAGGTGTGCCTAGGAGTCATGTTTGCCATCTCATCAGAAATGAGCATTTACCAGGTCTGAAGTTGAACCCACTCAAAAGCAAGAAGCAGAAAAAGTCCTCTTTCTGTTCTGTGGTTTGTCTTAGTTAATATTTAACCCTTAGAGCTTATAAAATGCAGAGGTTGGACTGGATTTTCAGTGGTTGTCATAACTTTGTGGTTTGTCATCAGCTTGTTGCCTCTAGCTTTGAAATGATAATTAATGTTTATACTTTCAGTTTATCAAGCTCTTGTTTGAAGCACTAAACTGATAGCTTGATCTGGTTGATTGGTACTGTTGGCAGAGATTTTAAGTGCTTAGGTTCCACAATTTTAGAAACCAGTAGACAGAAAACTCCACAATCCCACTTCCTAGTTTTTAATAACTTAATATTTTAAAAGTAATTTAGAATTCACCCACTGTACCACTCTTCCATTTAATACACACACACACACACACACACACACACACACACACACACACACACACTTGCCTCTCTGCCTTCTATCTGCTGCTAAGATACAGAGTCCCTCTTACATGTTCTTGTCTCTGAATTACGCCGTGCATTCTCTCCGTGATAAAATAAAACTGAGCCAAAGTAACCACCCACACACATAAAGCATCCAATTCAATTGTGACTATATGAACAGATGTGTGCAAGAATCACCAGTCAAGTTAGGACATTCTCATCACTTTAGAAATAACCTACACCTTTTAACTGTTAGTCCCAATCTTTCCACTTTTCTGCAGTCTTGGCCACCATTAATCTATTTCTTTATAAATTTGTTTATTACATTTAAATCATGTAATTTGTAGTCCTTTGTATGATAACTGGAAGATGCTGATTGATGCACAGAAGAGGGTGTTGAATCCCCTGGAACTGAAGTTATAAATGACCCAGCCTCCATATGGGTACTGGGAACCCAGGTTCTTAGAACACAGGTACTTAGGGAGAACAGCCAGTGCTCTTAACCACTGAGCCGTCTCTCCAGCACTCGGATTGAATTTTTAATATTGTGCTAAAATTTATACCCCCATAACTGCTAATAATACCAATTCTCTACCTTAAGGGTGACCAGAATAAGTCTCCTTTTTCTAGTTGACAACCACCTTAATCTCATCTGAGTGATCTCTAACACAGAATGATTTTACCAGAGTTTGCAATCCAAGATGCAGTTTCATGTCCTCTCATGAGCTTTCTTACCAGTGTACCTAAATTTGTTTATATTCCCTTCCCCCTTTTCTACTTAGAGAATTAGATGCCTTTTACTTACAGGTATACATCATCAAAGATGGTTAGTGGCTTTCTTAGATTATATTTATATTATATTTGTTCTTTACTGAGTTCATGGGTAATAATCCTGACCCCAATTTCAGCCACACATTAGAATCACTCGAGTTTCCTAGAAAGACTTACACATTTATTTCTTTTGAATGTGAATCCAGATCTCCCTGGAACTTTCTCTAGTTACCAAGAAGTTCTGGTGAACAGGTCTGCCATGAGGCAAGTGTAAATTTATTTCTTGGAACTTTGGGAAATAAGAAGGTGCAGTTGTTAGAGTATGGGCTAGGAAACAGAGAGCCTTGTTCTGATTCCTGTTCTGCCACTCACTGGTGTGTGACCATGGGAAGTTTTAACTCAGCCTAGTACACTAACTATTAGTAGTGTCCCTCCACAGAGATTCTGATTAATATTGTCTGGACTGAGGCCTGGGTGACTCACATGTACATCCTGATGGAGCCAGTAGTGGACTTAGATGTAGCTGTAGCTGGGTCTGCTTCTAGTCCATAGTGCCTCCAGCCCTGCCATCAATGCCACTGGTTTCTGTCCTCTTAGAATTACTGTGACGGTTTTGTGTTAGCTTATGTATTCACACAGTGAGCTATCTCTGGGCACCAAACATTTTCTTCACTCTGATTTCAGTAAAGGTCTTTTCACCCAGGTACACTGTGCAGACCATTTGTTTATTATCTCATAATCTCCTGTTCTTTAGTTCTTTTACTGAAACGTATTTATACATCATTATGGCGATCCAATACATGTGTGCAGTTTAATGATGCCAGGGTAAATAAACATTTCTATCTCTAAACAATCATTTTATATACTGGAAATTCCATATTCTCCCAGCCATTTTGGAATATATTATAGGTTATTTTAACCTATTGTGCTTAAAAACTCAGTACTTGCCTCCATTTGGACTTTGGTGCTCCTTGTTTATATATATGTTAGTTATGTTTATTTATTTATGGGTATATGTGTGAGCATATGTATGCTAGAGCACGTGTGGAGGCCAGAGACAGCTTGTGGAAATCAGTTCTCTCCTTTCAGGAGTTGAACTCAGATCATCAGTCTTGGTGGCAAGTGCCTTTGCTTCTGAGCCATCTTGTGCCCCTGTGCCCCTTATTGAGCTCCCTAACACCTCATTCCACCCTACTCCTCTATCTATTCCAGTTCATTCTTTACAAAAGTGGACTAACCTGTTTCCACAGGGAAGAATATGTGATGCTTGTCTTTCTGTGTCTGACTTACTTTGCTTGATATATTGACCTCCAGTTCCATCCATGTTGCTGTAAATGAGAATTGCACTTTTTTGGCTAAATAAAATCCCATTGTGTATATGTACCACACATAGTTTATTTGCCCACTCATCTACTGAAGGGAACTAAGTTGATTGCTTATTTTATTATTGGGGTACATACTAGGACATGTTTTAGCTATTGTGAATAGTATTATGATAAACTTGTATCTTTTGGCTGTAATGATTTCCTTTCTTGGATAAGTAGTGGAGTTGCTAGATTATATTGGAAGTTCTTTTTTTAGTGTTCTGAGGACTCTATACTGTTTTTCCACAGTGGCTAGCTAATACACGTCCTACCAATAGTACATTCACTTTCCCTTTCTCATGTTTTGTCTTTAATCATAGCCAGATCTTACATTCTTTGAGCAGTCCTTTCGGTCAGTAGGTATTGCTGAACAGGCGCTGAAAGAGATTGAATAATTGACCCCAAATCCCACTCACTACTATTAAGGGAGTAAGCCATGGTTTAAACTATAGGGTGTCTCTTTTCAGTGAACTGAAACGGTTACCTACTGAAAGTCCTCAATGCAGTTTTAAAGATGCTGAAAGGATGAACAGTGGTATTAATTTTGAGAGGCACCTACAACATGTCTTATTTGTATTTCCCTAGAGATACTATATGTAAATAGCTGTAAACTTGGTATATTTTTTCATTTCCTTCTTCATAATTGGTATTTATTGTAGACATTGTTCTGCTTCTAGCTGGGAGGTTGTATTTTTGATATAGGCTTGGGCTATGTATGTAGCCCACACTGGCCTCAAAATTGCAATCCTCCTGATTCAGCCTCCTCAGTGTTAGGTTTACAGACATGAGCTGTCACATCCTGTTAAAACATTGTTTTTTTGTTGTTTGTTTGTTTGTTTATCATTGTATATGTAGATGTGCTCCCCTACTTTTCTGCTATGTGTGTTGGGGGATAGAACCCTGGAGCATAGCTAAGCAGGTGTTCTGCCATGACACCCCCCCCACACCCACACACTCACTCACTCACTAAAAGATTTATTTATCTGCATATGTGTCTGTCTGTCTCTATGTAAGTGTGTGCAGGCCTATAGAATAAAAGGGTGTCCAGGTGTCCTCTCACCCTCTGCCTATTCCTTTTGAGGCAGTGTCTCTCCATAAACCTGGGACTCAATGTTTCTTTTTTTCTTTCTTTTTTAAATTTACTTATTTATTTAGCTTGTCTGGAAGCCAACAATCCCTAGTGATCCTCCTGTTTCCTCCTGCCTCAGAGCTAGGGTTACAATTGTGCTCTGGACACTGGACTTATTGTGTGTGTGCTACGATGTGAACTCTGGTCTTCCTACTTGTACAGCAAGTTCTTTTGACCACTGAGCCATCTTTCCAGCCCATCTCTTTTTTTAAAAAAAGATAGTATGCCATTGTATCTATTACTGATGGGCTTGGCATTGTTTAAGATATTTAAGATTGTTTAAAGTGCAGTTGCATCTGCTTCCTTTGCATATGCATTAATATAGAGTTTTCAATTCCAGCACTATGAATATTTAGACAAGGTAATTCTTTGTTATGGGGCAATCCTGTATCTGACAATTTCAGTAGTGTCCCAGCTCCATTGTACCAGGTGCCAGTGGTATCCCTCTTGTAAGTTATGACAACCAAACATACCTGTAGTTGTTAAATGCTACCAAGGGGTATAAAAAAAAATCAACTCTGGTTGAGAACCATTGCTTAACAATCAAGATAATCCCCAGTACACATGCCCACAGATCAGTCTAGTTTGAGCAGTCCTTCCTTTCGTGTGTGTGTGTGTGTGTGTGTGTGTGTGTGTGTGTGAAAGCTATGTAAGGTTGACACAGCTAATTAGGACAGTTCCTTGCAGAGGGAATAGTATGAACTGTTAATTGGCATCTAATGTGTGACAAGTATGTACTTTGTGTGCTTAAAAAAAAAAATGTATCCCTGTATGGGCTAAACAATTTAAAATTTAATTTGTGACTGAGTGTGTGTGTGTGTGTGTGTGTGTACATACACACATGTGGGGCATATGTGTGGACTTAAAAAGATCAGAGGACAGCTTTTGGAGTCAGTTTTCTCCTGCCCCCCAGAGATCATACTTGGAATCATGAGGTTTGCACAATAAGTGCTTCTGTTTACTGAGCCATCCACCAGCCTTAACCATTTACTTTTAATAAAAGGGCACTTTTATTATCCCTTTAGAGTTACCTATGACATGTCTCTCTACATATTCTGACAGTCATGGTCACCTGATGAAGATAGGAGTTACTTCTCAGAATAGTTTGTGAAAATATTGCTGTCTTTAGGAGTGGTAATAGTCCCTGCCCCATACCTGTGACTAGATCTGAACTGGCATAGATGTTTAAATGAATTTAAACAATTAATTTCCCACCCTTTTCTGGGGCTCCTGTCTTTTCCTACTTAGCCATTGTGAAGATTTGAAATAGTGACTTTGTGGTTGATTTGAAATAGTGACTTTGTGGTTCTCTTTCACTTGACTCTCCTGTCTTTCGGTTATTTGTTCACTGACTGTTAACATAATATCCAGCACATGCTCTCTGTCCAGTGAGTATATATGGAATTAGTCACTCTGAGGATCGAGGACATTTGGAAACTACTGAGGATTAAAAAGTTTACTTAGCTCAGCAATTGGCTCTGTCTCTGACTACAATGAAACTTCCTTCCTGATACTAAGAACTAGTTTGGTCTTGTGTTTTTCTCTGAAACAATTAAGTTTGGAGTTTGGAAGTTTTTTTTGGGGGGGGGAGTGAGGGGGAGTGGGGAGCTTTTGGTTGATGTGATTCTCAGTGTTTGGCAGGAATCTGGCTATGAAGCTAAGAGAATAAGCAAATACTAATTAATGTTTTCCCTACCACACATCCTTAAGAGAGGTAGTGTTACATGTTACTTAAGGTGAAATAATATTATCTTCTCCTAAATGGGCAGTTTTCTGATATTTCAGTTACTTCTGACCTTAATATTTCTACTAATCCTCCAAGGTATGTAGGAGATAACTGTAGTTTGTGTATTGTTTCCTCTACTTCTAAGAATTTATGTGAGTATTGTTGTTGGCCAGAGAACTCGTCAGACTAGTTCAGTGTTCCCTGGTTTGGAGTCCAGCTTTCATGAGCAAGTACTCTAGGAAGGGTGGGGTGAGGGGAAGAGGTCACCACCTCTCATGGAAAAAAGGATAGTACAAGCCATTTCTGTAAAGGCTCAGTGGTCAGTATTTTAGGTTTTTGCAGGCCCTGGTCTCTGTCACACATTCTTATTTACATATCTCTTTAAAGTTATAAAAGCCATACCAAGCTCCAGAGCCTTATAAAACAAACCATAGCCAAATATGTGTGGTTGACCAACTCTTGAACTAACTGAAGAAATGAATGTGTTGCTACATGTGTTTATTTTAGTGTTTTGGGGACATGAACTCAGAATTACCTTGGGAATTCTCAACTGATTGTGATACAAAGAAGAATGTTCAAAGCTTTGACATGTGGGGTCAAATTTGATATGTGACAGTCATTCTGGGCCCCTGGAATTCGAGGTAACATTGGACAGTGGGACAGAGGGCTTTTGCTGCATCTTCTCATGGGAATGCCGGCCAAGGGAGAATAGGGGCCAGGATAGAGGATAGAGTGGAGGTGTGGCTCTTGAATTAGGCGAGGCCCTGACAGGTGTAAGGAACACAGTGACGCAAATTCCTCAGTCACTTTGGGGATGTGGTTAAAAATCTGGCATGTGTAATGAGTTTAGCCAGTTTATAAAAATGAAAAACAAAAACAAAAGCAAACCCTCATGTACTTAGATTCTGAGAATAGCAAATACTGATACGTGATTCCAGATCTGTGGTTTTTCTCTATAGGAAGTCCTGTAGCACCTTGCATTAGTAAGGTACTGATTTTTTCAGGGTAGTTTGGGATGTAGGAAGCCATAAATATTGTTAAAGAGCATGGTATAAAAGATGATCCCTTGTCCCGACTTCTGCTTTACTAACAGGTTTTGTGACCCTGGGAAGTTTAGTTGTCTCCTAAATTTTACTACCCTCATTTGTAAATGGTAGTGGTGATGACTCAACCATAGAGTTGTTAGGAGAATCATTGAGGACAGTGTGTGGATAATGCTTTTAGCTTGGTGCCAGCTGGGATACCATTTTTTATTATGTTTGTTTGTTTTGTGTGTGTATGTCTACATATGAATGTTCCATGGTGCCTATGTGGAAGTCAGAGGGCAACTTGTGGGAATTAATTGTACCTTGTACCATGTGGGTTCTGGGGACCAAATGTAGGACCTTAATTTAGTGGCAAGGGACCTTACCTACTAAGCTACTTTGCCAGCCCTGAGACAACACATATTCATTCATAAAACATTGATCAAAATTGATAGTAAGTCAGTACCTATTTGTTCAGTTCCTTGAACTGTGTATTGGGGCAAAACTGGGAGGTCACTTCTGGGGTTTAGTTCTGTTACAGAGTATTTGCTCAGCACAGTTGGGAAGACCCTGGGTTCTATCCCCAATACCACATGGTGAACACTTTTGCCAGAAAGATCTGATAGGATGCTCCCGAGTTCAGGGCTTGCATTGGTAACTTGTAGTTTGAAATGAGCACTATATATTGGACTACTTTTATGAGATATATAAAATAGTAGAATTTTAAAATGAGCAGCCAGTGAAGTGAAGTGGACTGGAAGGGCTTAATGTCTATGGAAGAAATGTGATAAATACCTTGTAAAAGTTTGAATGTGTATTTCCTTTTCCTCTACAGTTCTATTATTCTAGGAATTTTGCTGGTACTAAATCATGTATGGTAGGATTATTTAGCACAGTAATTAATATTTAACAAAAAGGTGGAATTAGTGGGGTCTAAGGAGATAGGTTACTTTAATCCTAGTGTGTTCTTTTGGTTGCAAACTGTGCACCTGCGGGGGCGGTGTGTGTGTGTGTGTGTGTGTGTGTGTGTGTGTGTGTGTGTGTGTGTTCTGTTTTTACTCATAGAACTCTCTTCCAAATTAATTAAGTAAAAAATAAGGTGAAGAACAGCATACCTTGTTACTAATGCCCTCATTTTTGTTGCCTGGTCCTGAGAAGGACAGGAACAAGTGATTTGCTTGTGTAATATTGGGAAGAATACAAAATTAGTTCTGTCTGTTATGAAGAACTCAGGTAACTTGGGGACAAGTCAGAATAGGATTTACATTGCATACTGTACTCTTACCTTTCAACATACGTACTGTTAGGAAGTTGGTGTGGCCACAGCTCCTCTCATTGCAGGTAAAAACACTATGGGAACTTGTTCTTTTCCCTGTATGCGTATATCTGTTTGCCTGCTCCCTTTTGACCTTGATGACTAGAGAAGCTGGCTGTGGGTTCACCCTAAAACAGCTCTCCCTTGCCACACATACAGAAGCATATTGACATTTCTCCTCTTGCTTTGTGTGACTGATGGTGTTTCTGTTTCCACCCCCCAGCTCTGGCAGCATGTAAACAACCTTTTGCCAAGAACCCAGGTCACTGCTGAGAAGGGTGCCTTAAGGGAGAAGACTATCAGAGGACACCAATGCCAGGCGTGTCTGGAATAGTGCTCGGTACAGGCAGCATGAGACGTTCTGTGCCAGCCTCTGTTTATTACTGGCAAAGGCTGGGGCTCTCCGGGTAGGAGGGTCCTGGGGCAGCCAGCACCAGGAGCCCCCCAAAGGGAACATGGGACCAGCTATGAACTCTTTACAGTGAACTCAGTTTTAGCTTATGAAGGAATTTTAAGTAAAAATTACTTAATTTCTGCATACCGACATTCAGAAGCCTTTGGTGTGAAGTGCCAGCAATTGCTCTTGTCTACTGGATTTATCAGGATTCTTCTGGCACCAAGGTGAACTCTTCTCGGTACTTCTGGCAATACAGCCCTTTAGGACAAATTCACCTGCTGAATGCTTTGGAGCAGGAAAAAAAGTAAAACCTTGGAAGGAGCCCACATAGCCGAACAGAAAGCTCACCCTTGCCGCTCACTTGCCCAGAAACAGTCCAGACTCGAATGCTATTCCTGAAGCCGTGTCCTGCCTCGTTCACCACAGCTCTATCTGCACCAGAGAGACCTGGAATTCTGAGGTGCTCCTGTGGCCCTTCTGTACTACTGTTCGGCACCACAGCTCTGTATTCAGGCAGTTGGATGATGTGAACTTTGAGATGGAGTTTGTCACCTGTAGGGGACTGGCTTCCTTTCCAAGGCTTGTGCTGTCGGAAGGGATCATCTGAAGACGTGTTTGTGTGTGAAAACCAGCCTGACCTGCATCCTCCACCATGTTCCTGTTGCTGCCTTTTGATAGCTTGATTGTCAACCTTCTGGGCATCTCCCTGACTGTCCTCTTCACTCTGCTACTTGTTTTTATCATAGTCCCTGCCATTTTTGGAGTCTCCTTTGGAATCCGAAAGCTCTACATGAAAACATTGTTAAAGATCTTTGCGGTAAGTTTTGCTGTTGTGATAGGTTTCTTCACAGGGGAGAAGGGCATTAGCAGAAGGAGTGTTCTTATCAGGAGTCCTTTACCTTCTACATCGCGGTGGCCTTCGACATCAGAAACTGCCTCATGCAGAGCAGGTAGCAGGGCAAGAGGCTTCTGCTAATTGGCTCTTTTTGTCCTCTTTCAGAGCAGTCTGAAGTCGGTCCTTCCATTCATGCAAAAAGAATGCACAGGAAAGGGCATTTGAATTTTTCAGAAAGGTAGAGAATACATCAGAACTTAGTTAACATACCGCTGAACAGAATTGATTGTGTTAAATGGAAGCAGATGAGAAGTAGTATCTCCTAGAAGTTGACCTGTGCCTCAAGACTTTAATATTTAGACAGAGATTTGCTGCTTTAGTTGCAGAATGTTTTCAGTAGTCACCAAATCCTCAGGAATTCTTTGCCACAGCTGAAACTGCATAATTTGAGTAATATACCATGATAATATAATACACTGGTTCATGTGATATCTTACAGGTTTGTTTGGTTTGGTGGTTCTGGGGATCAAGCCAAGGGTCTTGGGCATGCTTTGCAAGCACTCTGCAGTCTTTAAATATTTTTCTCCCACATTCTTTTAGTTCCTTTGAATTCTGTAGTATTCACTGCCCTTATAAGAACAAGGTGGGTCTGGAGAAATGGTACAGGGGTTAAGAGCATGTACTGCTTCTTCTAGAGGACCCAAGTGTGAATCCCAGCACCCACATCCAGTGACCCATAACCACCTGTCACTTCAGCTCCAGGGGAATCTAACACCTCTGGCCTCCATGGGACCTGCCCTCAGTGCACAGGCACACACAGGTGTGCACACATATGCTCACAATTAAAATGATTGAAAAAAAATGAAATCGAGGTGAAATAAGCAGACTGTAAAGCAAGTCATTCTAAACACAGTTTGGTGGCTTCGGCATGTTCATGTTATACAGCACCACCTCTCGTAGTGCTACATGTTGCTGTCACTTCAAAGGAAGCTCTTAAACCAATGTAGTCATACCAGAGTGGGGGATGGTAACCAGTGCGAAGCTAGTCCGAACCAAAGAAAAACACCCCTTACTCAGCAGTCTGTCCTCGTTTACTCTTTCAAGGCCCTGGCTAGCACAAGCTATGTTCTCTGGATTTACCTATTCTAAATATGTCTGCGAATGTTTTCAGAGCTCATCTGCATGCATGGTAGCAGTTGTCAGTACTTTTGTGTTATGTGTGATTGAATGGTAACTCATTAGGTTGTCTGTCCTATGATTTGCTTATGCATTCATCTGTTGATGAATTGTTTCCACATTTTGGCTGCTGTGAACCCATGTTTTCAAGTATGTTTCTTATGTTTGTTTTAGCCTGTGTGTGGGTGAGCATGTGTGCATGTGGGGACCTGAGTTGATGTTACCTGTCTTCCTCAGTTGCTCTTCCACCTTAGTTATTGAAGCAGACTGTCTCAATCAAACCCAGAGCTTGCTGATGCCTATCTAGTCTTTCTAGCCAGTATGTAGTGGAGATCCCTTCTCAGACATTAGAAGCTGAAATTACAGGCGGGCACCATGCCCACCTGGCATTCGTGTGGGTCCTGGGGATCTGAATTCTGGTCCTGATGCTTGCATGGCAAGTGCTTTATTTAAGCACTGGGTCATCTTTCCTGCCCCTAGAAATTGCCATTTTTAAAAACAGAAGTAAGAGCTAAAAATCTCTTTTTTAGTGCTTAATTCATCTTAGATAACATTGGATGAGACAAAAAGTCTAGAATAATTGTATATCCTTTCCTCAATATGGAGGGCCAACCAGATGGCTCAGAGGGTAATGGCACTGACTGCCAAGGTTATGATAACCTGAGTTCCATTCCTTAACCTATATGGTGCATGGGGAGAATTGACTCCTTGAAAGTTGTCTTCCTCTGACCTCCACTCATGCACTATGGCAAGTATATACATACTGTATTAGTCAGGGATTTCTAGAGGAACAGAAATGATAGAATGAATGAATATATGTAAGAGGACTTATTAATAAAGTGGCTTACAGGCTGTGGTTCAATGACTTAGTTAAGGTTATTATTGCTGTGATTAAACACCATGACCAAAAGCAATGTGGGGAGGAAAGGGTTTATTTCACTGACAGTTACATATAACAGTTCATCATCAAAAGCAGTGAGGAGAGGAACGTGGAGGGAGGAGCAGATGCACAGGCCGTGGAAGAGTGTTGCTTACTGGCTTACTCTCCTTGGCTTGCTCAGCTTGCTTTCTTATAAAAGCCAAGGGGTGACTCCACCCATAACAGACTGAACTCTTCCACATCAATCACTAATTAAAAGAAAAGGCCCTACAGGCTTGCCTTCAGCCCTGTCTTTTAAAGGCATTTTCTCAGTTGAGGCTCCCTTCTCTCAGATGACTCCAGCATGTGTCAAGTTAACATAAAACTGACTAGTCCAATAATGGCTGTCTTCGGAAGAAAAGACCAACAATCTGATAGTAGTTCAGTCCAAGAGGCTGGATGTCTCAGTTGCCTTCAGTGTATGTTGGAATCTTGAAGAAGTATGGTCTGATACCAGTGAAGGAGTGAATCCCTCTGCATCAGGATAGATGAACTTGCCAAGCAGAGGGCAAGCAGGCAGAAAGCAAAAGCTACCTCTTTCATGTAGGCTGCCACCAGAAGGTGTGACCCAGATTTAGGGTGGTCCTTCCAAGCTCGGATGATCCAGATTTGGGGTTGGTCTTTTCACCTCAATTACTTGAATATTTCTTCGTTCAAGAAAATGTCCTCACAGGTGTGTTCAGATGCTTGGGTTTTAGTTGATTCCAGATTATTTTGAAGTTGATAGCCAAGTAAAATCCTTGCTGGGTAGAATGTTGGATGTTGAATCCCTGTGCATGCCAGATTTTCTCTGCCACTGAGCAAATAAATCCTTTTCATAATTTTGTTTTTAAAGTATACATTCAGGGGCTGGAGAGATGACTTAGTAGTTGAGTACTTGCTACTTCTCAAAAGACCTGAGTTTGGTTCCCACACCCATGTTGGGTAGTCTGAACTCCAGATCCAGGGAAATCTGATGTCATCGTTTGGCCTCTGCAGGCACTGTACTCCCATGGACAGCACACTCACCAGTAATTAAAAATAATAGAATAGCCGGGCGGTGGTGGCTCACGCCTTTAATCCCAGCACTCGGGAGGCAGAGCCAGGCGGATCTCTGTGAGTTCAAGGCCAGCCTGGGCTACCAAGTGAGTTCCAGGAAAGGCGCAAAGCTACACAGAGAAACCCTGTCTCGAAAAACCAAAAAAAAAAAAAAAAAAAAAAAAAAAAAAAAAATAGAATAAAGTGTTAGAGACCATAAAAATAAAATATACACACTCTTAAGTTAGGTGTGGTGATGGCACATACTTGTAATCCCAGCACTTCGGATGCAGAGACGAGGGGATCACAACAAGTTCAAGGCCAATCTAGGTTACACAGCAAAACCTGTCTCAAAAAAACAACAGCAAAGTACATTCTTATAATTTTTAATATAGATTATAATTGTACATTAGAATAATTAAATGTTTACTCTAGGACATATAACCTTAGGCTACCAGAGAATGCACATCTTGAAAATCACTGTTCTGGGCACAGTGATTTAAAGTAGTAATGAAAATAGTTCATACATTTGTAACCTTAAGATAAAGTTCACTGGTAGAGTTCTTGACTAGCATTTCCTAACCCTAGCATCAAAAATTCTATTTGCAGCCAGTTATAGTGATACACATGCTTTTAATCTCAGAAAGCAAAGGCAGGTGGATCTCTTGAGTTTGAGACCAGCTAAGGCCACCTATTCAGACTCAGTCAGAGTTGATTGTGTGTGTGTGTGGTGTGTGGTGTGTGTGTGTACACACTCATACATTTTAGGCATGCACTCTACCAATAAGCTCAATCCTGTGAATTAATCTTAATGGACTCAAAGAATTGATGCTACTTTTATCAATGACAATACCCAGGTACAGGCTAAGATGTTGTCAAACTTTAGAAAGTATGTATCTGTGTATCCATGTATATACATCTAAATATACCTGTATTTGTATGTGTTGATTGGTTGGTTGGTTGGTCTTGAGAAATGTCCAAATTTGGGCCACTGTAACATTCTGCTATCGTAGACTGATGGCCTATAAAAACAGCAAATTTCTCCAAGAACAAGGTGCTGGCAGCATTGTCTAGTCAGTGCCTACTTCTGGCTCGTAGACTTTTTCTTACTGTGTCCTCAGGATGATGGAGCTTGCTGGGATCCCTTTTATAACCCAATTCTGTTTTTAAAAGGAGTTATTTTATTGTTTTATGTGTATATATAACCATGTCTGCACAGGTATAGTGGAGGTCAGAAAAGGGTGTTAGACCCCTTGGAATTGAAAGTATAGGTAGTTGTGAACTACTTAATTGTGGGTGCTGGGAATCAAAACCCTGTCCTCTCTAAGAGCAGCAAGTGATCTTAATGGCTAAACTACCTCTCTTCAGCCCCTATAAATTTATTGTGAGGCCTTTTCCTTCATAATCTTATTCACATTTGGATAATATCATATTGGAGATTAGATTTCAGCAGAATTTTTAAAGGACAAAGATTTTGACTCATGGCACAGAATGACTTATTTTACCTTTTAAAAGATTCATTTTTTCCTAAATTGGAATGATATGCATATCTTTAGAATTGGAAGAAAGCTAAGAGATTATCATAATTCTTTGGTTCTCCCTCCTAACTACACATTTTAATCACCCAGGGAAACATTTAAGTACTTATTTTGGGCTGTGAATGTAGCTCAATAAAGTGTGTGCTGCATGTACAAAGCATTGGGTTTGTACACAATATAAAACAGGATGTGCTGATACATCCTTACCCCAGCACTCAGGAGGTAGTCAGGAAGTCAGAAATTCAAGGTCATCCTCGGCTGCTGTATAGTGAGTTTGAAACCAGTCCGTAATGCATAAGACCTCTCCAAAAAAAAAAAAAAAAGAAAAAGAAAAAGAGAAAAAGAAAAAATACTTATTTGGGGTACCAGTATCTTGATTCATTGGTCTTAGCATTTTTACAAAGCTCTCCAGGTGATTTTGCTGGCTTTTGTAGAGAAGTAGTTTGAGTCCCTCTTCCTGAATGTGGACATATTTAGTGATTGGTTTCTCTCTCTCATTCCCTCCCTCCTCCTTTCCTTTCTTTTTTTCTTTTTCTTTTTTTTTTTTCCTGCCTCCCGAGTGTTGGGATTAAAGGCGTGCGCCACCGCCGCCTGGCTCCTTTCTTTCTTTTTTTTTTTGCTGTCCTAGAGATTGAACCTAGGGCCTCATGTATGAGGTGAGGCAAGTGCTCTACCACTGAGCTACAGAACCCTGCCTTAGTGATTGGTTTCTAACAGATAGGATGTGGTAGATATACATGGCACTGTGCTACTTGTGAGGTTGGGTAAGAAAAGACAACGCAGTTTGTTTCTGATTCATTCTTGCTTTCATCTCTCTCACTCTTTGGATCTCCCTGTTTGCTCATGTAGCCATGCCATGTTCCATCTCAGCTCCAGGCTCTAATAGCCTGAATCAGATGCCCACATAGGGCATAAGCCTTCTAAGAACTCCAGCTCCCAAGTCACCGAGCCATCTAGTAGATGCCAATCTTCTGTTATCTTCAGGTTCGCAAGCAACATAGTTTTTTTGGTTTCTTTTCATTTTATTTTGGAGACAGATTCTCACTGTGTATCCCTGGATGAGCTGTCACTCACTCTGTAGACTAGACTTGTCTCATACTCAGGTCTACCTATTTCCACTTCCTGCATGCTGGTATTAAAGGTGCATCATCACCATCACTCCCAGTTCAGTAGTGAGTTTTGTTGTTGTTCTTACTTGTCAATTTGTTTGATTTTTTTTTTTTTTGAGACAGGGTCACTGCAAGTCTTGGCTGTCCTGGAACTCACTATGTAGACTAGACTGGCTTTGAACTCAGAAATCTGCCTGCTTTTACTGGGATTAAAGGCATATACCACCATGCATATCTAACTCAGTAGTGGGATTTTAAACCATTAAGTTTTGGGATAGTTTTCATATGGTAGTAGATAACCAGACAAATACCATAATGTCAAAAAATTATAATTGCACATGTTTTATAGCTTTATAGTTTTATAGTTTTATAGCTTTGTTATTTTTGCATAATACCCTTCAGTCTTTGACAGTTGACATTCATAATTTATTGTTATGTTAATAGTGTAGACATACATTTTATGTCTGTATCTCTTGTCATTTCACTAGCCATTTTCACAAAGATCGTGGGTATCTTCATGCTCTGGGTATCTAATAGTTCAGGTACACTTACCTGTGCTTTTTATGGGACTAAGCATCAGTCACTTACCTAAGCAGCTTGCAACTGTTTTGGATGCTTCATCCTGTCAGAAGAAAGTATTTATGTGCCAGCCACAGATGGGTCTGTGTCTGTCCAGAGTACCTTAAAGTAATCTGTTTTGGGAGTTTTTACTTTAGATGTTGCCTATACAGTTCGCAGTAATATTTTTGGAGTGGAATTTCTAGGAACTGACTTTCAATTAAATAGAAGATAATTTGGGGAAAGAGAAAGAAAAGACCTGGATGTAAGCAAAAAGATGAAAATAAGCTGAGTTTTGCTACCTAGATGAAAGGAGTCACTTAGATCATGTTAGAGAAGACGAGGTCTTGCAATCTGGTCAGTGCCCAGATGCAGCTGAATTTGTTGGAAACTTTAAAAAAGCTATGGTGTGAGTACAGAGGCTGAAGACATAATTGCAACAACAGTGGTATTGGAGCAGGCTGGGCAATATTTTGGAGCACTTGGGGTTTTTCAGCCAGCCCAGAAGCTTAGCCTTGATCAATAAACTTTCTAGTGTTGTTTGTTGTCTGCAGAGGGACATGAAAATAATGAAAAGGCCGTGTTTTGAAGATGAGGATGATTTCTGTCAGGGGAGGTGATAGGAAGAATGTTTAGGTTTGTTGTAAAATGTCTTATTTATTCTTTGACAGTTTCACACATGTATACAGTGTGTCTTGATCAGATCCACCCCAAACTCCCCACTCCCATGGGACTCCCACAACATGCTCCCCTTCTACCTTCCTGCCTTGTTCTTTTTTATAACCCACTGAGTCTAATTAGTTCTGTCTGCATGCACATGGATGTGGGGTCTCCCTCCACTTGAGCAAGGCCCACTTCCAGCAGTCCCACCCCCAAAGAAAAATGACTCACTTTTCCCCAGCAGCCATCAATTGCTGGTAGCTTCTCAGCTACAAGTGGAGTCTCATGAGCCTTTCCTTCATCCATGCTGAAATGATGACTGGCTTGATCGTGTACAGGTTTTGTTCAGGTAGCCGTAGCTGCAGTGAGTCCATGAGCGCAGCAACAGCAATGGCATGTCCAGAAGACAGCAGTTCACAGCACTCTCTCCTTACTCTTTCAGTGTTCCCTGAGACCTGAAGGGTGTGTTTGTGATATGGGTAGGTGTCCCTTTTAGAACTGATCACCAGTCACTTGTTCTCAGCACATTGGCCAGCTCTGAGTCTCTTCATTAACTCTTGTCTGTGGACATTTCTAAGAAAGCCAAAGGGGAAGGACTGTAACTATAAAGGCAACAAATACTGAGCTGTTCTAGAGCTAAGAGAACCTCTGTGAATAGTTACTCTTCTAATGAAAGCATTAGTCCACAGCCATTGTCACTGGTCTCATGGGTTGGAGTTGTTGGTTTCATTGTCTCACTATTGAAAAGAATGTCAGCAAGAACAGCGGAATTGAGAGCAAGTAGGGGTTTTATTGAGAAGTAGAGTAACAGCTCCCTACTACAGGGAAAGATCCCAAAAATAGCTTGACAAGTAGCGCTCCAGATAGATGTTTTTTTATATATTAGAAAAGGGTCAGTTTGTCCCCACCAGTACATAATTTAAGCATCAAGTTGGAATGTACCTGGTTGCCTAGTTTGAGTGTATTTGGAGGATTCTGGCTGGTCAAGGGATCATGTAGAAGACTGCAGACTCAAAGGAAGTTCACCAAAGTCACCAAGGAGGAGGAAGAACCCTGAAGTAAAAGAACGAACAGCCTGGTGATGAGTCAGGGCCTTTTAGATTTCATCTCTCAGACTCTTTGTTCCTTTGGCATATCACCAATCGCATCTGCTTCTATGTTCTTCATCAGGGCATGCACAGATAGTTTTGTTCATTTGATCCCCAGAATCGCCATGGTGGAACCATCGCCCCACAAATTGTCCTCTGACCTCCACATGTTCTCCTGCGCCACCGCGTGACACCCCTCCCCCCCCCCCCCCGCAAATAAATGCTGTGGTGATGGGTGTTCTTGCAGGGGTAGGCAGTGGTTGAAGGAGACATGTTGTACTAGCCAGTTCCTATGTGCCTGGAGACTGTCAGGCAATGAGAAAAGCACCCTGAACATCTTGTCATGGCTTCTTGACTTTTAAGTGCTTTACTGCTGGGAACTTAGTGTGTGTTCCTGGTCAGTAAGTCGTCGCCCTGTGGACGGGATGACTCCTTGGGAAGGTGTGCTGCTTGACTGCTGTCATGTCAGGCAGCTAGAGTTGAGCAGGCAGCCAGCCCCGCAGGCTAAAGAAGTAGGATGATAACTGATGAGAACATTACCACTCTCGCTGTCATTTTACCGTTTTCCTCCCCAGTGGGCTACCTTGAGAATGGAGAGAGGAGCCAAGGAGAAGAACCACCAGCTTTACAAGCCCTACACCAACGGTAGGATTGGGTGCCCTAGCCTTACAGAGCCTCTGAAATAATACCCAGACTCTTGTAGAGCCTTAGTCCGCTTGCTCTTGCCTGTAACAAAATACCCGAGGGTACTTTGTAGAAGAAAAGTTTGACCTTCTGGTGGGTACAAAACTCAGGCAGGGGCTGGGCAGACGGCTTAGTGAGTGAAATGCTTGCTGTGCATTTACACAGACCGGAGCCCTAGATCCACGTAAAACAGGTTCAGTGACATACCCTGTAAAATCCCAGTGCTGGGGGCCAGAGACAGGCCGATTTCCAGAGCTCCGTGGCTAGCCAGGCTAGCAGCCCGAGAGCTTCAGGTTCAGTGTGACCCTAGAAAAAATGTGTGTGGTGGAGAGTGGTAAGGGAAGATACCTCACATTGACCTCTGACCTGTATGCTTATGCAACACCCCCCCCCCCCCCCGCGCGCGCGTGCGCGCGCGCACACACACACACACAGTCAATCTCTCAGTCTCTCCCTCTCTATCACTCTCTCACACAGAGAGACAGAAAAGAAAACCTGGGTGGGTAGAGGTAGAATGCCACATGTGGTGAGGTCCCCTGAGCCACATTGCAGTATGGCAGATGGAATCACATAGCAGGAGTGTTTGAGAGGATAGGAGGGAGGGAAGAATTGGTTCCAGTGGCAAGGAATGACCCAAGAGAGTAGGGAGGTGTCTGGCTTACTTTTTAAAAACAAACTGATGTAGAGAGCTGGACATAGTGACATATGCCTGTGATCTCAACAGTTGAGAGATGGAAGTAGGAGAATCAGGCATTCAAAGGCATCCTTAGCTGCTTAGTGAGCTCAAGGCCAGCCATTGCTACTGAGACTTTGTCTCAAAAACAAGCAAGCAAACAAACAAAAAAACCAAGCAAACAAGCATCCAAAAATCCACCAAAACCCCAAACTGATGTTGTGGGAATGAATACACCCCTGCAGAACCCACCCACCCAGAGCAAGTATATGCTGCTCTGTTCAGGGACAGCAGACCCATGACCTAATCCCATGAGCTAATCTCTTACATTCCAGGTTGGTTTGTTTAAGGACAGGGGTCTATCTATCCCGGCTGGCCTCAGACTCACAGAGATTTGATTGCCTATGCCTCCTGAGTGTTAGGATTAAAGGCATTTGCTACTACACCTGTTGATTTTCATCTTTGATAATTTATACAAGTATAAATTTTAGTCCTTTTCACCCCCCATTTCCCTATCTCATCTTCCTTTCTTCTGCAGAAACCCTTCTTTTTCCCACCTATTTTTATGCCCTTTTTGTGTGTAAGTGACTCACTTAGTTTAAATAGCGTTTCAAGCATGAGCCTAGGTGGAAGATATGTATCGGAGCATGGTAGACCCCACCCCTCAAAGCCCCCGCACTTCTCAGTACTGTTGTATTGAGGGCTACCTCTTTCTGCTCATGATACTGTGGAGAGCATATCCAGCCCACATCCAAACCACAGCACACGTAATCTTTCAAACACATGTTCCTTGTAGCATGCCACTTGACAAGGGATATTGTTTTGTTTTTTCAGGAATCATTGCAAAAGATCCCACTTCTCTGGAAGAAGAAATCAAAGAAATTCGTCGAAGTGGTAGTAACAAGGCTCTGGATAAGACACCAGAGTTTGAGCTCTCTGACATCTTCTACTTTTGCCGGAAAGGAATGGAGACTATTATGGATGACGAAGTGACAAAGAGATTCTCTGCAGAGGAGTTGGAGTCCTGGAACTTGCTGAGCCGAACCAATTACAATTTTCAATATATAAGCCTACGGCTTACCATCCTCTGGGGGTTAGGAGTGCTGATTCGGTATTGCTTCCTTCTGCCACTCAGGTGAGCCTGGGCCTTGAGGCCAGTGTGACTGTTCTGCCTGTGTGCATGGCTTCCCCACCTCACTTTGCCTTGTTTCCCATTTAGAAAGCAGGGTAGTATTTTTTTCCAGGGCTAGTCCATTTTACTCTGTGGAAGGGCACAGTGGGGACTATCCCTTTAAGCCCTCAATTCTTTACATATCAGACAGAAATGGATTTCTTTCTTTCTTTTCCGTGTGTGTACTTTTTTTTTGAGAGAGGGTCTCACTGTAGCTCTGGCTGGTCTTGAACTCACAGAGATCTACCTGCCTCTGCCTCCTGAGTACTAGGATTAAAGGTGTGAGCCAAGCACCACACCCAGCTAATAGTAGGATTTCTTTTTTTTTTTTGGGGGTGGGGGGGTTCGAGACAGGGTTTCTCTGTAGCTTTGGAGATTGTCCTGGACTAGCTCTGTATAGCCCAGGCTGGCCTCAAACTCACAGAGATCCACCTGCCTCTGCCTCCCGAGTGCTGGGATTACAGGCGTGCGCCACTACCACCCGGCAATAGTAGGATTTCTTAACGACTGTTTGCTTGTTGGGGGGACTGGACACAGGGCAGAGAACATCATATACTTCCTGGCCCCTCTTTCCTAGGCATAGCCTTTCCTGAAACTTGCCTCCCTGGTACAGAAGCAGCATTGGTCTCTGTTTCTCTGTGCCCTTCTGTTTGTCTTGCCAGATGCTGGAACCTTCCAACTCTACCTCCTTTTTGACAGAGATTTTACTTCTGCCAGGGCGTTTGTTCAGCTTAAGCAAGATCAGACAGGTGTTGGGTGTAACAACTGCCTAATGTAAAGAGACAGTTGACTGTCTGTTTGGAATTGCAGTCACCCCTTAATACAAGTGGTTTCTCACATTTTCAGAGGAAGCTCTTGTCAGTTCTTATGTGTGGTTTTCATGATTCCTGCCTTTGTCTTCACACAGTCACTGAATAACTGTTTGGTTTACTATATTTTCCTTCTTACAGGATTGCTCTGGCATTCACAGGGATTAGCCTCTTGGTAGTGGGTACTACCATGGTTGGATACCTGCCAAATGGGAGGTGAGTGGGGTGAACTCATGTGTCAGCAGCTTGCTCTGAGCATGGTGGCTGACAGTGGAGGCAACCACAGCTTTGGATCAGCACAGTCCTTGAGTGTTAGGTGGTTCAAATAACCCACAGGGACAGTGGTATCTTAGTAAATGGCTTTTGTTTTGTAACTGATAGGAGATAGTAGCTGTGTGTGTACTTCCTTCTTGAAGTCCAGCCCTCACCATCTTCCCACTTAAGAGTAAAAAAGGTAGATACCACAAAGGAGTCCAGGCTAAGGTAGTCACAGATTTTTATAGCATGTTGTTTGGTTTTGCTGGGGATCAAAACCAGGACCCTATATGCAGGGCAAGTTCTCTGTTGCTGCTGTACCTCGAATCTTTAGATGTTTAATTGCATGGTTCTGCTTGCTCCATAAGTTGACAAGTAACTTAGAGTGTAAGTAGAATTTTCTTTTTCCCCACCTCCTTTCTTTCTTAAGGAAACTTGACTCCCTTGGGGAAGTTCTGGAGGCCATAGATACTGATTTAGCTGGGGCTGGTAAAGAGGTTGTACCTGCTGTGGGTGGTGAGTTGGGGGACAGGAATCTAAGAAACCTTGGTTTGTCTATGCTGGGAATTCTCGGCCTACAGATTTTCAACCACTAACAGGTGAATGTCACCAAGTCTCATTGCAGTTCTTCAGTTGTGTGTGGCTATAAAGATGTTAAATAATACATTTGCAGGTTTTACCGTGTGTGCTAATATTCTACAAGTACTTTGTGCACTGTTAAATATTTGGAGCTAGCAACGTGTCCTGTCTTCATACACAAACACCTCAGCTGTCCTGTTGTTGCAGGTTTAAGGAGTTTTTGAGTAAACATGTCCATTTAATGTGCTACCGGATCTGTGTTCGAGCCCTGACAGCCATCATTACCTACCACAACAGGTGAGGGAACTTTATATTAACATGGAGGGAGACTCATTAACATTTGTCTAGAGCTAGTGATGCTTGTGAAGTGTGAGGTGTGTTCCACATGAATTGATTCATACCATTTTTATTGCTTTGCATATATTTTATACCCAGGAAAAACAGACCAAGAAATGGTGGCATCTGTGTGGCTAATCATACATCTCCCATTGATGTGATCATCTTGGCCAGCGATGGCTACTATGCCATGGTACGAAGCCTCTTTTTGTGGTTTTCTGATCAGGACTAGGAGATCTCTAGGCCCTCCATAGGAAACTTCCTTGATTAAGGGTTCACACATGTGAACATGTTTTGTGTGTCGGTCCCAACTTAAGAGGGTCACCCTAGGCCTGGATAGAAGCTGTTCTGAGTAGAGTGATTGAGAGTATGGCTGGGAATTGTGTCTTGTGTGCTTAGACGGAGGAGATGACAAGAAAAGGGAGTCTTGAGAAAGAAAGCGAGGTGAGAGGCATTGAGAATACCTGAGAGGGCCGTTTTCAGAGTTACTCCTCTTTATGTGTTTAACTGGAATAGCCTCTGGCACTGATGCCTAAAGGGGACTTCAGAATCAGAGGAGCCTAAATAGTGGTTTCTTGATAGTGAGAAACTTAAAATTATGAAAATTAACAAGGAGAGGCTGGGATGTGTGTTTTGTGGGATTGGGATTTGTGTAAGGATGTATTCACTAATTATTCCTCTCTGAGATTAGGTGGGGCAGGTGCACGGGGGCCTTATGGGTGTGATTCAAAGAGCCATGGTGAAAGCCTGCCCACATGTCTGGTTTGAGCGTTCTGAAGTTAAAGATCGCCACCTGGTGGCTAAGAGGTAAATGGGCAAAATGATATTCTATTGGTCTAGTTAGGAAGTAAACAGAAAATATTTTCAGGGTAGTTATCCCTTTATAATGAGCCTATACAGTTGTAATAAAGTTTTAGGACATCTAGAAAAGATATAAATAAACCCAGTATTATTTACCAAGTTATTTATGTTTTCATTATATCCTTCCTAATAAACAACTTAGGAACTGCAATTTCTTGTTTGTTTTGGGTGGTGCTGGGTAGAGCATTGTATATGCTGGGCAAATGGTCCTTTACTGAGATATACAGACTGCAAGCCAAAAACTTTCATTGCTCTTTGCAACCTATAAGGTCATTGACTCCTCCATTTTTTTCTGTATCCTAAAGACTGACTGAGCACGTACAAGATAAAAGTAAGCTGCCCATCCTCATCTTCCCAGAAGGTACAAAGTGATGGGAGCGGGAGACCAGGCCCTGAGCCCCGGGGAACTCTAGGGAGGGAGACGAGGCCCTGAGCCCCGGGGAACTCTGGGGAGGGAGACCAGGCCCTGAGCCCCGGGGAACTCTGGGGAGGGAGACCAGGCCCTGAGCCCCGGGGAACTCTAGGGAGGGAGACGAGGTCCTGAGCCCCGGGGAACTCTGGGGAGGGAGACGAGGTCCTGAGCCCCGGGGAACTCTAGGGAGGGAGACCAGGCCCTGAGCCCCGGGGAACTCTAGGGAGGGAGACCAGGCCCTGAGCCCTGGGTAGTGCTGGGGCTTTTAGCATGGGAGACTGACAACTTGGGTCAGTTCATAAGTTTGGTTACGTTTGATGGTGTGTACCCCACTGGTGCAGGATCCTTTCTGTGATACTGCTGACAGGTAGCTTTCCAGCCTCTCATAGAGTACTCCCTCAGTCTACTTGGCATCCCTGCTTTCTAACTAAGGCTGGGACAGTGGCCTGAGAGAGGAGAGAAGGAATAAAGATTGCATTTATCCAGTCCCTTAGTGTGCATTCATCATTTGGGTGATGGTTGGCTTATGCTGTTTGAGGATTATTTTCAGTGCTAAAGAAACACTGGGTAGAAGTCCAGAAAGGAAGGGTTTCCTCTTGCCTGTGTTTCAGGAACCTGCATCAATAACACATCAGTGATGATGTTCAAAAAGGGAAGCTTTGAAATTGGAGCCACTGTTTACCCTGTTGCTATCAAGGTATGCGACCCCTGAGCCAGCTCTGATGCACAGGTGGGAGGTGGGGCTGCTCCTCTTCCCCCACAGTGCTGCCAGGCCATGTGGGCAGAGCAGCCGAAGAGGGTGCTGGCGGGATGCATAGGGATGTGGGATGTGGGGGAAGAACAGCTACCAGGTTCTGTAAAGAGGAACTGCATGAGCTCTGCAGTTGTGTCCTCACTACTTTGTTGAAGTCTAGGGCACTGAGTGCACAGGTGACTTCCAGGAGCAGTGGAGGGTTGTACGCTGGACTTGTGCAGTGGGTAGAGAGGAGAATGGATGGATCCTCGAGACTGCACGCAGCTAAGCAAAATAAATCACACACAGAGGCTTATTCTTACTTATGAGTGCACCAGCCTTAGCTTGGCCTAGTTTCTCACCAGCTTTCCTTATGTTAACTTATCCCATCTACCTTTTGCCTCTAGGCTTTTCTGGTTCTCTGACTTCTATAAATCTTACTCCATGGCTCGATATATAGCTGGGTGGCTGGCCCCTGGAGTCCTCTTTCTCTGGCTCCTAGCTCTCCAATCTCTCTTTCCAGTTTTCTCCTTCTATATATACTCTGCCTGCCAGCCCTGCCTGTCCTGTCTCCTGCCTTGCTAATAGCCAGTTCTTTATTAGACCATCAGGTGTTTTAGGCAGGCACAGTAACACAGCTTCACAGAGTTAAACAAATGCAACATAAACAAAAGTAACACACCTTAAAATATTCTACTGCATAGATATATATGAGATGTATTAGAGTAGCTTACAGGCTGTGGCCCAGCTAGTCCAGCAGTGGCTGTCTGTCTTCCAGTAGAACATCCAAGACTCTAGTAGTTGTTTAGTCCACAAGGCTGATGTCTTAGTTGGTCTTTAGTATACGCCAGAATCCTGAAGAAGCAGGCTCTAATGTCAGTGAAGGGATGGACTTGTCAGTGAGAGTGAGGGCAAGCAGGCCTTCCTTCTTCCAGGTCCTCGGTACAGGCTGCCACCAGAAGGTGTGGCCCAGATGGCCCCGATGAAAGGTAGATCTTCCCACATAAAAAGATCCAGATTAAAAGTGGATCTTCCCACTTCAAATGGTTCAGTTAAGGAAAAAAAATCCCTCACGGATGTACACAGCCCCTTAGGTTTTAGTTAGTTTCACATGTGTAAATTGACAACCAAGACTAGCCATCCCCCCACCAGTGTCATCCTACAGTCCAGCATAATGGTGTGTGTAGGGGGGGTTACTGTAGCAGCTGTGTTTGCTGGGCTACCAGCCTTTTTTTCCCCCTCACTGTGTTAGCTCCTATAGCAGCATCACCTGGGGGTGGTTAAAAAGATTGGTATTCCTCATGCCAAACTCTAAATGTCAATCACCTGGAGATACTTCGAGTACTGGTCAGGGAATCTCATTGGTTGTCTCTGCTGTGCAGCATGGCTCTCATCCATTGTGAAGCATGGAATCTTGAGAGGGTTAGGACTTCTCTGTAAAATAGGATGCATGTAAATTTTCTTCCTGTTCACATATCACAAACTTATGTTCTGCAGATAGTTTCTAGGTTTGTTTGTTGTTTTTTGAATTTCTATTGATATCTGAACTTGGGTAACCTCAGCAGTGACAGTGCTTTTATCATATTTCTACAATCACAAGTCACTGATTTTGAGAATGTTAATTATTATTTTGAACTTTTGTCTTGCCTTGCTTTGCTGTGGTGTCTGCCTGGCATGGAAAGAGAGTCAGTCCTCAACAGAGAAGTTGATCCCCTATTCCTACTACAACTTCTGCTCATGTGCTTATAACAAAAGAGTCAGTTTTATGTTTGGAAAGAGGCTCTCCCTGTGTTACCAAGGCTGGTCTCAAGCTCCCAGGCTCGAAATCATCCTTTTATCTCAGTTTTCCAAGTAGCTGGGATGACAGGTGCACTCCAGTCTATCTGGCTAGCTGCATTATCTTTGTTAGTTTTAAATTTTCATCCTCCCTTGTTTCTTACTGGTATTAAAAAATTCACTTGCTGTTTTTTAAAAAAAATGATTTATTTTTGTTTTATGTACATTGGTGTTTTACTTGCATGTATGTCTGCCCGGGTGTAGGATCTCCTGGAACTGGGATTATAGACAGTTGTGAGCTGCCTTGTTGGTACTGGGAATCAAACCTGGGTCCTCTGGAAGTTCTTAACCACTGAGCCATCTCTCCAGCCCCTGCTGTTGCTATTTTTAAAGTTTATGTATATGGGTATTTTGTCAGCATGTATCTGTACACAATTTATGTACCTGGTGCCTAAGGAAACCAGAAGAGAATATCAGAACCCCTGGAACCAGAATTACAGATGGCTGTGAGCTGACATGCAGGTGCTGGGAATTGAACCGGGGTCCCCTGGAAGAGCAGCCAGTGTTCTTAACCACTGAGCCAGCCCTCCTGCTCCCCTTAGTGGTATTTAAGGTGCATTCATTAAAGTGTTAAGTTTCTTAGTTTCTGTTGTTAAGTCTCTATTGTTAGGACTTAATCCCAACATAGTTGTTCAGTTTTTATTCTGAAATCATAAACTTAGGCTGGGAAGGCCTACAAGATTGGACACTTGAAACCCCATCCACCAACACACAAATCTCCATGACAGTACTCTACAGGCATCAGGGAAGGCAACAGTGGTGGTACCTTGGTCCTGGAGGATAACTCCTGAAATTCTTCTTCTGTTTATGCATTCTCCATGCTGACCAGTCGCTGTGTGATTCTGCAGTCAGTGTACTGCCTCCTTATCTGTCTCTTCAAACATTTGGTAGCAGCCGCTCATGCTGTGCTCAGGCAGCCTTCTCAAGGACTTGGCTCTTCCTGTTACTTCTCCTGTACCTTCCCTCAGCACTTTCCTACCCCTAAGATTACCGTGGTCTAATAATAGTTCAGCAGCTGCAGTCATTTTTCTCACAAAACACCTTGAAAACAGCCTTTTCCCTCCACTAAAATCATGACAAACCCAAGTACCTAATACACCTGCCTTGTTGAGACCTTATGAGACTAATGGGTGTGGACCCATTTGCTAGTGGATACTTGTGATTTAATTAGCAGAATTTTCTGCCCAAACAGAAATTCACTTTGTTAGAATTGTAAATATGCAAATTGTATTTGCAATACTTAAGTTTTAACATAGTATGTTGCAAGCTTTCTAAGTGTATGTATGAAGGTTTATATGTACTTTATGTACATAAGTCCATACCTTGATGTTTAAAATAGGCCTCATAAAAGGAAAGAATACATGAAGCAAGCACAGTGGACTGTTGTTAATTATTGAATTTAGGAGATGAGTGATTGATAGTGTGTTATCCTTCATTCTGTTTTTGGATTGTCTAAAACTTACATGCTCCTTGTGAGTGCAAGATGAGGCTATCTGAGGCAGGAGCTATTTGGGTGTGATGGTCAGGAAAGACCTCCCTGATGGCGTGAGTTGAATCTGGAGGGCTCGAGGTCAGACTCCATGGCTTTAGAGCCACTTAAGCAGGGTTTACTTGGGGCCAGGAGTACTTCTAACCTGGATCCCTGCCCCTGTGGACCCTTCACCAAGCACTGGTCAGAGCTGCTTCTGTAGTCCTTATATCCAGTCTCCTCTCCTTTTACAGTATGACCCTCAGTTTGGCGATGCCTTCTGGAATAGCAGCAAGTATGGGATGGTGACGTACTTGCTGAGAATGATGACCAGCTGGGCCATTGTCTGCAGTGTTTGGTACCTGCCGCCTATGACCAGAGAGGTCGGTGTCTCCAGTCCTCCAGTGTGAGTGTGCTGTGGGGGTCAGGAGTCTGGCAGTGTTCTCATTCATTCTTTGTTACAGAAAGATGAAGATGCTGTGCAGTTTGCTAACAGGGTGAAGTCTGCCATTGCCCGGCAAGGAGGACTGGTAGACCTTCTGTGGTGAGTAGAGCTGATTCCAGAGAATAAGCACCTCTGAGCCAAAGGACTTCCTCCCTGGCCCAGAATGAATCTTGCCCTAGAGAAGGAATGGCCAGACTTCTTTTCCCTAGTTCCAGCGAATAATGGCGGCACTGTGTTGTCCTCAGGAACATGGAATTATGGACCTTTGCCCAGTATGTTCGGGCTTCCTGACAGTTTGTGCCTCTAGGTAGAGATGACCTGACTCCATTTTGGAAACTTCGGAATTTCCTCTGTTGTCTGTATACTACTAGTCTTTGAAAAGTAGACATTTTCTTTACTACTTATCTTGCCTTATCGCCTAGCACAGGAGGTGGCACACTTTTTCTGTACAGTTTTATAGGTCTCTTGCAACCACTTACCTTTGCCATTTGTATAAAAGCAACCAAAGAGAATACATGAACAAGTAGTCGTGGCTGTGTCCCATTGAAACTTCTTTACAAGAACAGATGGGGGTCGGGGTGTGAGCTTTTGTCCGTGAGTCTGAATTAACCCCTGGTGTCTGCAGTAGTCAAAGGCAGGTTAAACAGGAGCTTGCTCCATGTTTCCTGCCGGATTTTCCTTGGATTTGAACCATAGACGGCATCTGTCAGACTGCAGCACTGACCAGTCGCCTTCTCTGCTGCTATATTGGCCTTTGTCTTTTCAGGGATGGTGGATTGAAAAGAGAAAAGGTGAAGGACACATTCAAGGAGGAGCAGCAGAAACTGTATAGCAAGATGATTGTCGGTAACCACGAGGACCGGAGCCGGTCCTGAGGCTCTGCCTGGCACTGGCTGGAGCCGCCACCTCTCAATCCTGACAAGTGAGCCAGCTGGAGTTGTGCCACAACCTCTCCCACCATCCCCGCCACCCACTGCTGCATCTTCCAGACTCTGGCCCTCAGGCTGTTCTGGACTCCAGGACTCCTGAGTTCTTCAGAGCCCCATGTACTGCCTGCTGCCCTCTACCCAGAATGCTGCTGGCTGGGGCTCCCTGAGACAAATGCCTCTTGTTCCTTTATAGTAAGCCTCTAAGAGGAATGCCATTAAAGCAGATCTGTTGTGTGCTAGCTGGTGGGAAGGCGGGCCCCATTCTTGCCATGAGAGAATGTTGTTGTTACTGTGTAGGGACAGCTACATGCTGGAGAAAGTCAGAAGACACACTGCCGAGGCAGGTGTCTAAACAGCCTCCAGCCTTGGAGCCTTTAGGTGGGACAGAAAGAAAACTGTCTACAGGAGTGTTCGTTCCGTTCAGCAGATGGAGTCCTACGTTCACAAGTCATGTGTTCCTGCTTACGAAGATCACCAGAGGAGATAGGAAGAAGCCAGTGGGCCCCTGGCCAGCTAGCGAGCCCCAGGAGTCTTTGAGTCGGACTCCAGGCTGGGCCTGGGTCCCCCACCTGACTTGTGTGTTTACTATGTCTCAGTTTCCCTGTCTGTTACATGGAATTGCAGAGGGTGATGATAACCTACCTCACAGGGTTGTTGTGGGGGTTCCAGTGCTAGCATATGAGAAGGAAATGGATGCTGGTCCACAGGGATGGCTTCATAGAACAGGGCAGGACGAAAAGGTCAGAGCTCACAGCTGCTGCCCAGGATTTTAAACTTGTTTTGTGAGTAAATAAAACTGGATGGTAAATGAATTTAGGGACCTTGACTTCACTCCCTGAGAAATGTATTTCTTGCCGGGTAACAACTGTGGTACTTGAAAATGACCCTGGACGGCAGGGCCTGTACGTAACTCTGCAGTGAGGATAGGAGTGCTCAGGAGGGACAGACTCTTGGTGTTTCCACATCTCCTTCTCCCCATGCAGCCATGAAAAACAAACGGTTGATGAGGTGAGAGAGAGGCCCTGTCGGTGGCATTCACGATCTGAGGGATCGGTAAGGTGTGAGGAGGGAGCAGAGTGGTGGGAAGAACTCACAAGTTAGGCAGGCGGGGTGGGAACCAGCGTGCACCCACGGCTGGAAGAGAAATAGCAGGCTTGCAGCCCACCCAACAGCCACTGGGGACAGATCCAGTCAGCCACTCCGTGGTTACTGCTGAGGTCCACCTACTTGTGAGTTCCTCCAAAGGAAGAGTACCTTCCTACCCACATGTCATTGTTCCGCAATGGTACAGTCACGGCACTTTTTACAGCATTGTAGATACCCCAAGTCTGGGATGTGAGGCTGTTCTAGGAGGGCAGCCGGGCTCCCAAGGCTATGAACTGATGCCACTCGGATGCTTGAGGACCGTGTGGTGGGTGTCCTACCTTCCTGTCACTATAGCCTCCCGTCCCCTCCTGCCTGCTCCATTCCCAGTGGAAAACACTTCAAATAAAAACACCTACGACTGTAAGAACAGCCTCTTGGGAGCTATTTTACAAATGTTCAAAAATGAAAAGCGGGTTTCAGCTTACATGGAATGTAGTATTTCAGTGCTGTCCTTTAAAACCATCTAGGGTCAGGCATCCTTTGAAACTGCTGCTCCTGGTTTGATCTCATGATCTCTGCAGGGAGTTTTCACTTGGCTCACTTCCCCCTCGCCCATGACACAGCAGGTACCAGTGAGGAGACATCTGTGCGTCTTTCCTCAGCACTTGCTCCAGGCACTGCTCTGCCGCTGACCATTGGTGACTGGGTCCTGCAGGTTCCCATAGCAGAGATTTGGTGTGGGGTTGGCCTTATATGATACAAACAAGGACAGCCTGAATAGTTCAATCCCAATTGTCAACCTGCTGCTCCCATGCTGTATCATCCTCATGTCTCTATTTCCTGACTTAAATTTGGTGAGTTCTGAGGCCTTAGACACCTGACACTTCAGTAGGTGTATGTGTGTGTGTACCTGTGTGTCTATGTCTGTGTGGGTGGGTACATTGGGTGGTAGTGCATGTGGAGGCCGGAGGACAGCCTCGGCTACCACTTCTTCAGTCGGGCCTCACCTTGTTTTCGAGACAGGGTCTCATTGACCTAGGCGGATTGGCCAGTGAGTCTCCTGTCTGCTTGCCCAGCTCTGCGGTTAAAAGTAGAAGCCACCTTCCTAGCTTTTGTGGTTTGTTTTTAACATTGGTTCTGGGAGCTCAAACTCAGGTCTTCATGCTTGCAATGCAAGTGCTTTATTGACTGAGCTCTTGTTCCAGCTCCAGTTCCATTAAAAGCCCATTGCTCACGTATGAGCTCTGAGCCCTCGAATTGTGTGGGTCCATTTTGAGCTATTGGCTCCCCCTGCAAACCCAGCTTGGGAAGCTAACCGCTGCCCTTGTCCTTGGGGATTTGTGCTGTCCCCAGACCTGCTGGGTAGCTGGGACTGTGGATCATACACAATTTCCACTCAGACATGACTTTTTACCAGCTAGTTAAAAGAGCTTTCTAGTTAGGCTAGTAAAATTCCCCAGATAATAGGAAGCTCAGTAGAAGGATGTCAGGCTGGCCAGGCCCCCATGAGCAAAGCTTGATGGGGGCTGTTTTACATCAGCACCACCCTCTGTTGGTACCCTTCAGAGATGAAAGAACCCTTGATGTGTGAGAGATAGTGGCCAGGACAGCACCAAGGGGCTTTTAAATGCTGAAAGGCTTGTCAGTGGGCACTAACCAATTCCTTGTGGCAATCTGGGCCTATAAACCTTGCGGCTTCTTTCTAGAATTTACCAAATTCCTACTGTCTGGGTTGGTGTTTACTGCTGGCCCCCAACGTTTGGAAGATGCTACCATGTTGCTGCAGGTACCCATCCACCTGCTTGTACATCTTAGTCGCCAGACTCAGTTTCTCCAGGTACACCATCCTGTGTGGCCTGGGCTATCCCAACTCCTGCACACAGACTCTTGGACAGGCTAAGAGATGACCATCTAGCCATCCATCTTTCATGGCACTCACTCCCCTCTCCCCCCAGTCAATATGTCTCTCTCCGATGGGAAAGTTAATAAATTTTGCTCTAGATTAAAAGTATTGATTATTTCATTTGTAAACAATAAATAAAAAGGAGGAACTTTTCACTGCACCAGGGCTAGCGTCTGGTGTATTTTGCTGGTGAAATTTTGCTCGCTGTTGGGGGGGAGGTGGGCTTCTCATATGCATTCCGTCCGGCCAGCAGCATTGATTTCCTATTAGTTTCCCAGCACCACCCAGTAACACATCATTTCAGTACCTGCTATTAATGGTCTTTTGATAAATAATCACTTGTAAGTCAATAAATTTTTATTAAACACTGTAGCTCTTTGATTTATTAAAATCCGACCATGTTTGTCTGGGAGAAAAGGGATGCTGAATTGAAGTGGAGATTTTCATACATCTTCCTGACGCGGAGCAGTCACTGCACACTCTGGAGAAAAACAATTGCATTTTAACAGAAACAAAACAGCAGAGTTTGGAACTTGGGCCCAGGGAAACTTTATCTCAGTCAGTGTCTTACTCTGCCGGGAGCAATAGCAGGCCAGCAGAATCAAGAACTTGTGTTGGCTTCTGAGAGGTGCAGTGCCCTGCTTGGCTGCCTCTGGATGGCACTGAGGGCCTGGGCAGATCCCTGGGGCACATACGAAGGAACCTTTCCCAGGGTCAAGTGGACCCTGAATCAAACACCTGTTGAAGCAAATACTTAAAATGGACTAGAAACAAACTATAGGACCTTTAGCTGTCTGGCCATATTACCAAAGCCACATCCAGGTCAGGGAATGCCTGGAGACGATGGATGTTGATTATAAAAGTGAGTCAACAGCTACAGATTGGAAGTCTTTCTTTTGTGGGCTTTTCATTGGCACAAATGTTTGCTGTACAGTGTGAAGTGTTTGACACGTTAAGCCTGGCTGCAGTTCAGTTGCTCTGTGGAGCTGCTTAGCCAGAGTCCTTACCCAGGGGGATGTTAGGGAAAGGAAAATCAGGCTGGATGGTCACTGTCAGAACAGCTGCAGAGGTGGCTCAGTGGTTAAGAGCACTTGCTGTTCAGGGATCTCAGTTATGTTCCCAGCACTCAAAAACAGCTTACAGCTGCCTTTAATTCCAGTTCTAGGGGACCTGGCGTCCTTTTCTGGCTTCATTGGACACACACACACACACACACACACACACACAAATCATTTTTTTAAAAAAGCTGGAGGCCCTTCTTGACCTGACAGTACCCAGTGTAGTGGGCAGAGACATGGCAGGAGGCTGAGAAGAAGTCCACAAGCCAGTACACACCTTTAATTCCCGCACTCTGGAGGAAGAGGCAGGTGGATCTCTGAATTGAAGGCTAGCTTGATCTACATAGTGAGTTCTAGGCCTGCATGGAATACACAGTGAGACCCTATCTTGGGGAAAAATGAAATCCACGGGTGGTCTCTGGTGTCCCCTACCTGCTGCAGGCTTTACAGTAACTAGCTGTTGGAGCTTCCTCTCCTGGTCCAGTCTGGGGTGGTGTGCTGCCATCAGGGGACTTTGAAGGGTGAACAGCGAGTATTAGCGCAGTTCTTTTTGGGTGTGTGGCTTCTGTTCCTGGATGCAGGAGATTGGTCAGGGAGACTGGCTCCTCTTCTAAAAACGTCAGGCCTGTGCCTGAGCTTCAGTCCCAATGTCATTGGGTGGTGCATCACGCTCAGAAAGCCAAAGGGGGACATGAATAGAGCTTTCTAGAGCTGGGTGATTTGGAGTTTCATGTGCAAAATTTAAGCCCATTATATATATACATATACATACATATTTTAACAGTAAATCTTGCTTTGTAGCCTAAGTTGGTCTTGAACCTGTTACACTCCCACCCAGACTCCTAAGTGCAAGATCACAGGTGTGTGCCACCACACCCAGCTCAAGACCACTCTCAAGATGGAACAGACAACTAACCTTGACTGGTTGACCTCACTTCTGCCCAGTGCTATTCCATTCTGGGAGGAGTTTGGTGGAGCCAGGGGCGAAGAATCATCTCAGAGCTTCCTCCATTCCAAGATGACTTCCTGGGCGGTCAAAAGCTGTGGGAGAGGAGTGGCTGGCTCGGAAGCTTCTGCTCTAGCTGAAGTAGAGGCGAGGGGAGAGAAGCTGAAACAAAGATTGGCATCACAGAGGACATTTGGGCATCACCCACCAGGACCTCACCACCTGTTGAAGCCAGGAGACAACAGAAGACCAAGGAAATAGCAGAGATTGGGGATCTCCCTTGGTAGGAAGGGGAGAGAAACATGCTTCCAGAAAAGAGGGTCTGGTTATCCTAGGGATAGCTGTGACCATGTGTTATTTCCCTTAACTCCATGGGCCTGCAACCAAGTCTGAAGTCACTTCCTGGGTCACCGATGTAGTACCGAGAGGACCTAGTACTAGCTAGGGCCTTCCCACTCGGTCCCAGGAGTTTCAGTGGAAGATGTCCTCAGGCTGCCCAAGGTCTGCATCCTATCCCAGGGCCTAGACAAGCATCTGGCTCTTCTTGATGAGCAGCAGGTGGCGACTGGTGGCATGAGCCCTCCTGCTGGGCCCTGCTCCTTGTGCACGATGCTCCTCCATCCTGGGCCCTGCGAAGGGCTGGCTGCAGCAGATTGATCCGCCAGCTGTGATTTGTCATTTCTGAGACAGGAGCTGTTTTCTCTTGCTTCAGGAGGCCCCTTCGACACCTGCTTTATTTTTCTTCCTGCGCTGACGTGACGGGAGACAGGTGTTAAACTACTTAATCACTTTAAAATTGTTTTAATTTTCTGTTTTTTATTGATCGCTCTGGCGCCAATTAATCAGCTCACTGGACCAGGCAGTTAGTACATTAAAAATTGTCAGGGAGGCCGTGCATCTTGCAAAATGTCTAAAAAATATTCGGCTAACAAATTTTGTTTTTTCCTTGGCATGCAACAGTCCTTGGCCCATGGAACTCCCACTCAGAAAGGACGCCTTCCTCTTGGGTTTCCATGTCGGAATATTTGGGGTACAGGAAGAGACCAGGCCCAGGCTTTCTACAGAGACAAGCGGGAGCAGTAACCTTTTGGTTACCTGTTTGCCCCTCCCCTCCACTTTCGTTTGTGGAACAGCTCTGGGTCGGCTTTAACTAGGTTTGCACACATAGCCTGGTTTCCCTTCTCTGGGACGTCAGCACTTTTGACTTTCTTCCTGACAGCGCCAGAGCTTTCTCCCTGAGGCAGGGGACTTGGTAAACTGTCTTGGCAGACAGCTGTGTCACGCTGCCTTATCTCTGTTCCCCCGAGCGATGGGCCTGGAGCCCTTCTGTGGGATGTTCTGGGTAGCCACACCGCCCTCACTGCCCGGTGCCTCTAACCTTGATTCACCTGTAATCACCCCACTTGAAAATGGTGCAGTAATCGCCTAATTGTACTTTCTGAGTTACATAAACCACAGATGTGCCTTCCGGGAGTCCCAGCATCACTTCTAGAAAGCAAACACTTCTTTTCCCATTTCTCCCTTTGGGTCGGATTGCCTATTGCTTTGGCTAGGGCAAGGCTTCATTATTATTTCCTGGAACAAATTGACTACTACCAGCCTGCCTGCATAACCTGGGTTGTTGTTGCTTCTTGGTGGGTGCCCTCTCCCCAAAATGTCTTCCGCTCCCTTGCCTCCTCTAGGTACATCCATCTTATTCCCCGTATGCACAAGTCACTTTCACTCCACCCCGCACCATGTCGCTGTCACGGGAACGCCACCAAACCTCGGGAAGCTTTTTCAGAATCAGACTCCAGATCCTTTCTGGCAGGGCCAGGGCAGGAGCCCTGCACGGGCGGGTGCTATAGGAGATGTGAGGCTGCTGAGGGGCAAGTCCAGTGTTCTCTGCATTCTGGTGGCTGCCCTCAGCCCCACCTGCCCTGTATTAATTGTTATTTGATTGGGCTAGGACATATAATCTAGTATTGATTTTCTCTCTGGATGCCGCAGCTTTATTTGCTCACATCTGCCTTGTGTTTAATTGGTGCTTTGCTCTGGAAACAAGAGATCGTATCGGCCTGTTGGGTTTCTTTTCCCTGGGCACACTGGCATGCACACAGCCCAGCACCCTCCCTCTCCCAGCCTCTCCCTGACCCTCCCACCTCCAGGCATTCCTGGGGTGTGAGGGGAGTAGGCAATGACCCAGAAGGGCTTTTTTTTTTTTTTCTTTTACACTTGACCTCACAACTGTGAGTTCATTTTTCTTTGTATGAAGTGGCGGGGGGGGGGGGGGGGATACAGAGGTTGTAGGGGAAGAAAGAATTATCTTTGGACCTGGATTCATATCTACCCTCTCTGTGTATGTGGCCTGAGGTTGACCCATTGCATTTTCTGAACTCTAGTGTCTCTTCATTACTGGAGAATCGTGCTGTGTAGGATTCTTGGAGGTTGTATGTCAGCCTATATAATGCTTGGCACACTGTAGGTGCCCAATAAACAGCACATCCTTTGCCAACGCCCTCCTCAGCAGCTACACGTTGCCTGTTACAGTCCTAGGCATGTGCATCAGTCCTGGATACCTTGTTAGTCTGTGTGGACTGGCTGTGGCTGGTGGCTCTTCACCTTAGCCGGGCCTAGGACTTCTGTTTTCTCCCGTGCCTAGTATTGCCATTCTTAACCACACCCAGGCTGGCGTCTGTATCTTTTTTTTTTTGTCCTGATTGATCTGGCATCTGGCCCAGTTCACCCTGGACTTTCTGTAGTGAAGGGGAGGTATACGAGCTGGAGGTAAACACGGGCTTCCTGTTGACACACACTAACTCTCTTGCTTGGACGGGTGAATGTACCACCCTCACGATAGCGAGATTAATGGTGTTTGTTTCCTGCTGGGAGAGGCCCCGTGAGGACTCTGTACAGTTTTCTGGGCTGACCGCGGAGACCAAGGGCTGCCAACAGCTGTTTGGAAGGAACAGGCCTGCTATTTCCAATGGTGTGCTTCCTCCTCGGACCAGGGCAGGCCGAGGAATTGCTGGTTAAGGAATGGAAGCTACCTGTGTCCTGCCCCCATGGAGTAGTTTTTATAAGAAACCCTCCCCAATAGATGACAAGTGTATCTAGGGGCTGACCTGTTCTTCTCTCCAGGTATGTGGACCCTTGTACGTGGGCAGGAGGCATGGTCAAATGCAGTATGGCCTTGGTTCGTTGTCCTGCAGAGTGAGGAACTATGGGAGGGGTTCAGATGGAAGGCTAGAATCTCTGTGGGGCATCGGGCAAAGGAGCGTCAGAGCGAGGAGTCCTGGCCAATAGGTGGTGTCACAGGGTAGTGCAGAGCAGTGACAGTTGTGTGACTTTGCTGACCTCATGGAACAGCTCATGGCATGTCGTAAAGAGGAGCTGGGATCTGGGTATGCGCCCCTCAAAGTCCATGTGTGAACAGCTTTATTTCCATTGGGAGGTAGTAAAAACTTTTAAAGAGCGGGGTCTACATTTTAGGTCATTTGGGGTACACTCTTGAAGGATGATGGTCTCTGTCTCTCTCTGTCTCTCTGTCTGTCTGTCTCTGTCTCTCTGTCTGTTTCTCTGTCTCTGTCTCTCTGTCTCTCTCTCTTTGTCTCTGTCTCTCTGTCTCTATCTCTCTCTGTCTCTCTGTCTCTCTCTCTCTTGGCTTCTTGGCCCTCATGATGGAGCAGCTTTGCTCAGCCTTTTGTTCTCTACACCTGCCTCACCTCAGACTCAAAGCAACGGAGCCAAGTGGGCTGGCGGGTTTTATGTCAGCTTGACACAAGCTAGCGTCATTGGCGAAGAGGGAGCCTCAGTTGAGGAAACGCCTGCATGAGATCCATCTGTAGGCAAACCTGTGGGACATTTTCTTAATTAGTGATTGATGGGTCAAAGGACCCATTATGGGGCCACCCTTGGGCACCTGGTGGCCTGGGTTCTATAAGAAAGCAGGCTGAGCCGGGCGGTGGTGGCGCACGCCTTTAGTCCCAGCACTCGGGAGGCAGAGGCAGGCGGATCTCTTGTGAGTTCGAGGCCAGCCTGGTCTACCAAGTGAGTTCCAGGAAAGGCGCAAAACTGCACAGAGAAACCCTGTCTCGAAAAACCAAAAAAAAAAAAAAAACAGAAAAAAAAAAAAGAAAAGAAAAGAAAGCAGGCCGAGCAAGCCATGAGGAGCAAGCCAGTGAGCAACATCCTCCATGGCCTCTGCTTAAGCTCCTGCCTCTGGGTTCCTGCCCCGTTTGAGTTCCTTCCTTGGCTTTCCTTCGTGGACTGTGATTCAGGATATGGAAGCCAAATAAACCATTTCTTCCCTGAGTTGCTTTGGTCATGGTGTTTCATCATAGCAACAGTAACCATAACTAAGACAGCAAGTAACCCTGGGCCCAGACCTCCAAAACGGTAAGCCAAAGTAAGCGTTCCTCTTCATAGGTTGACTGTGTCGCTGTGAACTGTAAAAACATACTAACAGGAAGGTGCAGGGGTAGGTAGGGCTGTTGCATCCCAGATGCTTCCAGATGTGCCGCAGCCACTGTTGGGGTCCCTCAGGCAGCTTCTGCTCCCTCCCAGCTGCAGCAGAGGCTTTCCCACACATGCCATGCTCACCCTCCAACCAGCCAACGCCAGTGCAAAGACCGCAACGCAATGCCCATGATGCTCTTTTCCAGAATGCAGCCTCAAAAATGTAGCAGATGCTGAGAAAACACTGTCTCAAGGAAGAGAGAAAGAGCCGGCCCCATGGCTCAGTGTGTAAAAGCACTGGCTGCTCTTCTTCAGGGCCTGAATTGGATTCCCAGCACCTACCTGGCCATCCAACTGCCATCTGTACCTCCAGTTCCAGGGGTCCGACCCCGTCTTCTGGCCTCCTCGGGCGCCAGGCACACATGTGGCACACAGACTTCCATGCAGACGAAACACCCATACACAGAAACTAAAAAAAAAAAAAAAAAAAAAAAAAAAAAAAAAAAAAAATCTTTTTAAAGAAAGGAAAACTTCGAAGCCAAGGAGCCAGTGGGGGTTTTCCGAAGTTGGACCTTTTCTTCAAGTCACAATGGAGGCTCACTGTCTCCACCCTTCCACAAGAAGAATAGCAGACTCTTTTGTCGCTTTTCACCTGCCCTTTGGGAATTTGTCACCCGGGTACAGCTACAGAATTCAGTTCCGGGCATCTGTGAACAAGGGTGTAGGGACAGACGAACAGGAGAGGCTTGGGGCACTGGCTAGCTGGCACATGTCACCTCCAAAGGGTCCTAGGGTCCTTGGGCATCTGGTGAGTTCAGTTGGACATCTTTGGCTGGGATATCCCTGTTCTATCCAGAGAGTCTGTAGTTTACCAGGAAGGCACGAAACCGAGCAAAATGACGGGCGCTGTACACGTGCCCTGGAGCATATTGACCGGTGGTCTCTGACCTGGTTCTGTCTTGTCCTTTGCAGCTTTGGAGTTTATAGTCTCTTTACAGTCGAGGGACGGACTCAGTCCTGTCAGCTCTGGCTTCACACTTAGGAGGGGACGCTGGAGCCCTCCACCGCGCTGCAGGGTCTTTAATTGGCATTAAAACCCGTGGCGTGTGTACAACCCTGGCGTATGTACAACCCTGGCGTGTGTACAACCCTGGCGTGTGTACAACCCTGGCGTGTGTACAACCCTGGCGTATGTACAACCCTGGCGTACGTACAACCCTGTTGGCGGAGGTGCGGCTGAGCCAGGCCCGCAGTGGTGAGCGTGGGAGAGCTGTCTCCACTACTGCCATCCAGCGCCGTGGATGGGGGAGAGATGCCCCCTGACCCTTCGCCCCTTACCACCTGTGACAGAGAGCAAGCTCGCCTTCCTCATCACCAAGCTGTGGCACTCAAGGAAGTGGGCCCGGTTGGTAGAGATGTGTGTAAGCCAGCCCCAATGTGAGCAAGGAGAACTGGCCCCATTACTCATCTATCATATGGCAGCATGGGGAGGGGAGAGATGCGGGCTTCCCCTCAAACTCCCATCAATGCCTGAGGCAGGTGGAAGAGAGCTGGCCCTGCCCCTCATCAGCTGCGGCACGCAGGAAAGTGGCCCCTACACCTCCACGGGCAACACAGTAGAGCGGGCCCTGAAGGTGTGGGTGTGGGAGAGCCGCCCCTGAGGATGTGAAAGCAGCGGGAGAATGGGCCCCGCCCCTTGCTCATTGATTGCTACAAGGGGTGAACTAGGCAGGGCATTGCAGAGCTCACCCTGGTGGTGAAGACGGGGGAGAGCTGGCGGACTGACCAACCCTGCAGCTACCTAGGCCCAGAGCCAGGGTTATATGCTGATTCACCCCAACATCCACCCCATCTGTGATCTGCTGGAGTACAAGGCGGGCCGGGAGGGAGAGGCAGTCCTACGGACCCAGGGCTGCAACAGGATGTCCAGGAAGAGTCCATGGAGAGCCCACCAGCATCGATGGTGCAGCAGAGACCAGGGGCCTGAATTCAGACCAATGATTCTTTGCGATGAACACCTGCATGCCGGGCGGTGGTGGCGCACGCCTTTAATCCCAGCATTCGGGAGGCAGAGGCAAGCGGATCTCTGTGAGTTCGAGGCCAGCCTGGTCTACAGAGTGAGATTGAGGAAAGGCACAAAGCTACACAGAAAAACTCTGTCTTGAAAAACCAAAAATAAAAAAATGAAGGAAGGAAGGAAGGAAGAAGACTATGGACTCACTGTGTCACACAGCAGCTTCCACGTCAAGATTTTCCTTTTCTTTTCCTTTTTTTTTCTTTTAAGTTTTGTTTTATTTGGAGGGAGGAGGGAGATGGGTGGGATCAGGAGGCATGGTGTAAAAGACACAAAGAATAAATGAAAAGAAAGTTATAAAAACAAAACAAAAACCCGAGGTGTAGCCCACTGCGGTCACACATGCCTGAAATCACAACACCGAGGAGGAGCAGACAAAGGAATTGACAGAAGATCCACGCTAACATGTCTACAGAGTGAGTCCCGGGCCAGTCAGGGCTACATAGTGAGACAAAACTGTTTCAAAAACAAAACCAACAAACAAGCCTGATGATGCTCAGGCTACCCGAGAATCACACACAACAGAGCACGGTGACATACATACTCCCTATCAAAATCCCAGTATCCCTTTCACCCGAGTAAAAAAAAAAATCTTGAATTTTATACGGAGTCATTTTTTTTTTTAAAGTCAAATAGCCAAGAAAGCATAGCAAAATGAACCAAGTCTGGGGCCTCAGACATTCCCTGACTTCAAATGGTACTACACAGCTGTAATAATTAACACAGCGTTATAGAGCCACGACAGACACATCGAGGAATAGAACTGAATACAGGCCCAAATGTACCAGGAGCATGCAATGGGAAAAGAACAGCCTTCCTCCCCAGTGCTGAGGAAACACCAGGACTATATCATGGTTCTAACCTACAGGGGTAGGCATTGTCTTAATCTTGTGAGCCAAAGGAGACTTTTCCCCGAGAGCTGAGCAAGTTCTACAGAAGCTGAAATTTGCAGGTTTCTAGTTAAGACAGTTTTACCGTTAGCAAACAGGACTGGCTGCCTAAGCTGATATCGGCAGTGGTCCCTTCTCAAGGGAGAAGAGAAAGCATTTCACTTCGGAAGGCAGCGGGATCACAGTGGAAGCTGGTAGATCAGCATTAGCTCTCCTGTCTCGGGTCCGAGACAGTTTCTCATTCTGTTTTCATATTCCTGTGTACACGGATATTTTCCTAGTAAGCTTGTCGATCATAATTAACATCAAAGCTTGCTGTTTTCCTTTTCTCCCTCACTATGGGAAAGTATGTTCAAGCTATACATCCAAAAGGGGTTAATATCTGGATTCAACTCTATAGCTAGACAATGAATAAATAACTCGGTTAAAACTTAAGGGACTTGGACAGGTGTTTCTCAAAAGAAGAAAAGTGGCTAACAAATACCTGAAAACTACTTAAAAGGGCTAACCATTAGGAATCACAAATTAAGATCAACGTTTCCCTTCAGGACTGCACTGGGCCTAGAGCCTTGTGCATGCTAGACAAGCATTGGGCCTCATCCCTAGCCATGGAGAATAAATTAAAGCCATGATGAACCATCATCTTCAAACTGTTTGTGTGTATGTGACTAAACAGGAGTCTTGTACACACAAACACACACAGCACACACACACAAGCATATACATACATATACATATAAGCATACACACATACACACACACACACGTGTGTGTGTGTGTGTGTATATATATATATATATATATATATATATATATATATATATATATATTCGATTGGCCCTCCCTCTGTCTGGTCTTAGTGTTATTATTCTTTTAATCTTGCCTTTATTTACTTAGCTTTGGTGCTGAGGATAGAACCCAGGCCGGAATGCTAAGCATGTCCTCCATCACTGAGCTGTATCCCAGCCCTGATTTTCATCCAGCTGTTTTTTACTTATGATTTGTTTTCTTTTAGACAAATGTTCACCCTATAGCTTAGGCTGTTCCTTTTTTTAAAAAAACCCAGACAAAATTTTATTACACAAAGGTTGTCATGTAATCAGTTTCTTCTCTACTTTGTACACAGTTATTCTTGCTCTCCACAGAAAAAGCTGCTTCTGAATTTCTCGTGTGGTGAAGGCAAGTGAAAACGTGGGCTGCTCTCCAACTCATACCCTCCTGCTTCGGCCTCTCAAGTGCTGGGATTACAGGTGTTTGCTACCAGGGCATTCTGAAATTTTATTCTATTTTTGTTATTTAAAGTTTCATTTCTTCTTCTTCTTTTTTATCATTGTGTTTTTATCGTAGTTAAAAGTGGATGCTCCAGAGTCAGCCTGGGTTGAGCAGGATAACGCCCAGCAAGCTGCCTGACCTCTCCAGTTCCTCACCACCAATAAGTTATAAAGGGAGTCTAATGGGACGCTTATCCCAAGGATTTTTTTAAATTATTTATTTTTATTTCATGTGCATTGGTGTTTTGACATGGGTGTCTAGTCCCCCAGAACCGGAGTTACAGACAGTTGTGAGCTGCCATGTGGGTGCTGGGAATTGAACCCGGGACTTCTGGAAGAGTAAGTGGTCTTAACCTCTGAGCCATCTTTCTAGCCTCCCCACTAATGATTTTTGAATGTGAAGTGAGATAAGGGAACCACCTAGAACAGCCCAGGAGACATCGCAGAGTTGGACGTTATTCCAGAACCAGTAATACAGTGAGACAGGAGCATGCCATTCAGACAGCAGGATGAACTCATGTGCCCGGAGTGTGCCAGCCCATGTCTCTGCCTCTTCATCTGGAGGACAGCAATGCCAGCCACCTGCCGCAGCTGGAAGGCGACTGGCTTGTGGGAGCCCAGGGTGACTCAGTTTCCCACACTGGCTGAAGGGAACAGAGCCCTTGCAGTAGTCCTTTGCAGGTAGTGTTGGGGTCTTTTTTGTACCCTAGACCATGGCATTTCAGGGGACAAGCAAGAATCTCCGTTGCATCCCGCTGGTACTGAATGAAGCCACAGAAGCCTGCGGTGACCAGGCAGGTGAGGTGACACTGTGGATTCCCGATGTTGAGTGGGAAAATGGGAAGGGGTGGGGTCTCTTACTGGATCATGCTCTCCGGCCAACGACCACTTACAGGTTCAGTAAAAACACTGCGTCCAAGAATGTACATCTGCAAGCTGCAGTTGATGTTATAGTCCAGAGTTCCAAGAGAGTTAGTTTTTGGTGATGTGAACCTGGCCCCCAGGCAGACTTCCATGACCCCCAGGCAGCAGCCAACCCATGGAGGGGGGTTGAGCTTGTAAAGGAGCCAGTAGCCGTGACTGTCCGTGTGTTCCAGCCTTGACCACTAGTGTGAACTGGAAGAGGAAGAGTAGGATGTATAGTACTAACGCCTTCTGGGCTCGGAGCACAGTTCCCTGAATCCCATCGTCTCACAGGATGGGACTTCCAGTCTCATTCTATAGCCAGGGCACCAGCCTTATAGAGAAATGAACTGACTTGGTCACAATGCTCCGGTTACCACTTGCCAAAGTGGGAGGGGAGCCACACTCCGGCCTGTGTCCTTCATGTCCCAGTGCCTGAGCCTGAGTGATTCTCAGAGCTGGAGACTAGAAATCTAGAGATCAAGGTACCGCCAGGTTCCGTGACTCACTTCTGCTTCTAAGATGGTAACTCCAGCTAGGGCCTCACTTCGAAGAAAAGGCAGAAGGACCCGAAAGGGTTGAACTCACTCCCTCTCGCAAGCCCTTTTAAGGGTCACCAATCTCATGCACGAGGGTGGGGCGCTCCTGGGCAGATCACCCCGCAAAGGCTTCACTCCTTAGTGCTGTCACCCAGGGAGTCAAGTTTCAACCCAGCAATGTTGTAAGAGACCCAAGTACCGGAAGCAAGACTGTTTCCAAAGTGTCTCTCAATGGTTGAGAATGGCTATTTCCGGTTGGATCTGCCAGGTACACTCATTATTTTATTTCTTTCCTTTTCTGGTTTGTTTTTGTGGGTTTTTTTATCCCGAGATAGGGTCTCATTATCTTCCTGAAGTGGAAGCCAGTATTTGCCCCTCTGTTTTTTTTTTTTTCAACCACCAGGGATGTTTTTATTTTATTTTTTCTTTATAATTATCTTTTTCCCTTTTTTTTAATCAAGAATTTTTTTAAATTCATTTTTGCCCCTCTTTTTAATTGAGTCCTGGCTAGCCTGGAATTGTTATGTGAACCAGGCTGGCTTTGACCTCAGCTGCCTCTTCCTCTTGAGTGATGGGATTAAAGACCTGCTCAGCCCTACACAGTGTGCATAATTATTATTCTGCTCACAGATGAGTAAACTGAGTCCCAGAGGTTGAACAGTCCACCCGAGGATGCAGAGAATGGCAGAGCTCAGTCCACTGGCCTCTCTGTCTTGTGCCGCCTCGGAGGGTGCTGAAGTTCCAAGATCGAACCCGAGGATGGCCTGAGCATGGGGCCGGGTTCCAGAAGTGGGAGCTCACTGTTTGCCCCTCTTTTTGACCGTTGCTGTCAGGGTGTGGTCCTTCTGCACGTGACAAGACAGCAGCAGCGACCTAGCCTCTCCTGGCCCACTGAGTGTTAGGTTGGAGCTGAGACTGCTCAGGCCCTCTCTTTACCCTCACAGCTGGCACCGTGCCCTAGTGTCTTTACATCGACAAGCCCCCCTTCCCCTTAAGGACGATTCTGTGCCTCAGCTCTCAGGGCTCCAGGTGGTAGGTGTGATGAGCACGCATCACCTAACGGGCTGAACCTCCCTCTCCCCACTGTTCCCGGGAATCAGAGACAACCTGCCTGCCAGCACACACTGTGGCATGGGACCACGGTCCCCAACCTTCCTAATACACTGCCACCCTTTAATATAATTCCTCATGTTGTGGTGACCCCCAACCCTAAAATTATTTTTGTTGCTACTTCATAAGTGTAAGTTTGCTACTGTTATGAATTATAATGTAAATATCAGTATCTATGTTGTCCAATGGTCTTAGGTGACCCCTGTGAAAGGGTCATTTGACCCCCCCAAAGGGTAGTGACCTACAGGTTAAGAAACACTCTCATGGGACCCCCATCTCCTGAAATCTAGACAGGACCTGCACTTAGCCTCATGGGCCTGAACTCCGCTCAGCTCTCACTATGCTGTCTTTTTGTGGCATTGATAACGCTCTTAATAATAAAGTTATTTACTCAACCTAGCGGGTCACTTCAGTGTTCTTGAGCCTCTAATATGAAGCCCTTCCCTGGGTGCATGACCCAGGCCCTTCCCTTCTTCTTCTTCTCCTCCTTCTTCTCCTTCTTCTTTTCTTTCAGTTTTTTGAGACTGGGTTTCTCTGTGTAGCTTTGGTGCCTGTCCTGGATCTTGCTCTGTAGACCAGGCTGGCCTCGAACTCACAGAGATCCACCTGCCTCTGCCTCCCAAGTGCTGGGATTAAAGGTGTGTGCACCACCACCCGGTGACCCAGGCCCTTCTGTGCCCCAAGAGCCCGCGCTCACCTATCAGCGCCTGAGGTGCCTCTTAGGGAAGGTGCTGTGGCTGTGCTGAGCACAGGCCTATTCCCTTCCCTTCACTCTGAAGCATCTGTGATGCCGAAGGAAAGGAGATACACAGAATATGAGTCTCTAGAAAGTTTTGGGGTTTGTTTGCTTAAACCCAGAACCTGTTAGAAGTCCCTTTTGTGACTGAAGATAGCAATTGGGCCTATGGCTGATGGCTTCAGTTTTCTTTCTTAGACTTATTTATTTTACAAAAGATTTTTTTTAAATTGGGTGAGCATGCATGCAGTACCTGAGGAGGCCAGAAGAGGGCGTCGAATCACCTAGAGCTGGAGTTAACAGGGCAGTTGTGAGCTGCCTGTAACTGGGAACCCAACACCGGTCCTCAGGAAGAGCAGCAGATGATTTTAAGAGCTGAGTCATTTCTCCAACCCAATGATAATTTCATGACAATGAGAGAACACTGCCATTATTCCCTCCATAGAAGCGCAGGAGCCGCGAGGAGGTTTCTGCGATTTTTCAGCTTTATTCTAGTTTTGTTTTAAAAGCCATAAGGATGGGTACACCTTGATTCCTTTGATTCCTTTGGGCTGCGCTCCTCAATGCTCAGCCCACCCTCTCCCTGCCAGGAGCGCAATAATACCCAGAGCAGAAGACAGGGCCGGTACAGGGCCGGGCTACAGGATGGTCCAGGAAAGGAGATGCAATAGGTACCCAACAGTCCTCAGCCCCGCATCCTGCCTGGGGTTCTCCCCATCTGGTGCCCCTATTGGAGGAGTGTGGCTTTCGGAGCCCTTTTCTCCTTCCTTCTAAGGTGTCCCCAAGCTCTGATGTCCTTGGGTACCCAGGAATGCCTTGATGGGTGTCCCCCAGGGACAACGAAACCTTAGGGTTTTCTCATCTGCTTCTTTCCCCCACTTCCCTTTTCCAGTCAACGCCTTCCTTGTTACAGAGGGATCTACATTCAGAGTAAAGTGCAGTGGGAAGCCGCCAGGATTCTGAAACTCAGCTTTACGAGAGTCTCTGTTTGCAGAACCCACTCCCCTCACAGAGGTGGGTTTCCTCCCGGCCCCCACAAGTGGGACCACTCGGAAGCACACCTGGACCTCAGGCTCCATCTTCGGCTCTGCAGTCACAGCCGCTGACTGGGCGCAGTACCTGTTGACTCCCTAACCGTTCCGTAGGGGGAAAGCAACGAACGCATCTGGAGAGCCCCACAGCCAGGTCCCCTGCAGCAAAAAGCCTGCTCACTTTCTCGCAGGACTGACCAGGCAAGGGGCCCAGAGGGGAGACATGGCAGAAAGATGTGCCATCTCCTCCCTTGATGCGCTCATCACCATCATCCCTCTCCTCCTTCCCTTCCTTCCCTCTCGCTTCCTCCTCCTCCTCCTCCTCTTTCTCTTTCCTTCCTCTTTTCCTCCCCCTCCCCCTGCGCTCCTCTTCTCTGGCCCCAGCCTTCAGCTAGCTGCGCGGAAAGGGGAGGGGAAGGCCGGCCTGCGCGGCGGGCCCCGGGGTCAGACGCTGTGCGCGCCCAGGCTGAGCACCGAGAAGGCGGCCCGGTGCTTGCGCAACAGCAGGCGGATCTTCTCGTCGTCCGAGTCCGGGTCCAGCGGCTTGTTGTACTCATCGTCCTCGTTCTCCGAGGCCGCGCGGTCTCCGCCCGCACCGCCCGGGGCCCGGGGCGTGGAGGACGAGGGCTCCAAGGCGCTCTTCTTCCTCCACTTGGTCCGGCGGTTCTGGAACCACACCTGCAAAGAGCGACCGGGGTGCGGGAGCGGGCTCCACTGGGAGGTCCCCTCGCTGCCCCAGAGTCATGCACGGACCGTGCACCTCTGCACCGTGCAGCAGCCTGACATTGGCATAACTCGGATGGGGGCAGAAAATAAAATAAAATAATAAAATAAAAATAAGCGTGCCGCAGCCCTTTCTTCTGGGGGCAACCCTCCCTGAGCTGCAGCGTCCTCCTTACGCTGTCTGGGCACCTGAGCCGAAGCCTCTGAAATGCCATTGACTAGAAGAGTTCCTCCCTGGGACCCAGGGCAGTGTGATGATAGAGCCGGGGGGGGGGGGGGCTAGCATGCCCTGGTCCTCCATCCCACCTCCCGCAAGCAAAACGAAAAGAAACGAATGAATAAAGTTGCCCCTCTTTTGGCTTTATAGATCCCCAGGAAGCTTCTGAATAATTGCCCCCTCCCCACCCCCCGAAAAACAACAGGGTCAGTAAGTATGTTACTTGAGATGGTTGGAGACTGTGGAGCCCAAAGGAGGCAACCAAATGTGAGGCAGGAGCCGCTGCCAGCCCCTTGCGCCTCCACTCCACAGCCTTCTAGGGTGGCTGTGACAATCTGCTGAGGTAGGTCCCACTTTGCCCCCCTCCCCTCCAGAACCTCCCTAATCTGTTCACACCGCTTCATGTCCCGGCAGCCCTCACGGCTTCCTTCTTCTGTGTCCCCATCCAAAGTGTGGACGGACTAGTGGTACGAGGGGGTAAGCTTGTCCCGGGAGCCTGAGGAGGTGGGCAGCAGGGAAGCTGTGGCTGGCTCGTGAGGGTGTGTGGAAGCCTGCGACTGATCTCTGCCACCCTCCTCTGCATCGGGTGGAAACAGAGGGTGTATTATCTTCCTTTTAAAAACTGGGAAGTATCCCACAGAACTTAGTTCAAGTCTAGCTCGGCACTTGACAGCTGGAAGCCCATAGGCACCAGGCTTGATTAACTGTTCCTTGTCCCTTTATTTGTAAAACGGACCCATAACAGTGACTTCAAGACAGGGTGAGGCTTAATGGAGGTACTGCTTACAGGCTCCCAGATGGCTGGGCAGACAGTTGTTTGTCATTTGGGGGGCCTATTGGTAATTACTATAATCTCTCTGGTAAGATGGGCAGGCAAGCCCTCCTCTCACCTGGCAGCCTCCTGCCCTGGCAGACACCAGGCTGCCAGGCGGATACCTTCTCCTACACAGACTCACCTTGACCTGGGACTCCGTCATGCCCAGGGAGTATGCTAGCCTCGCCCTTTCCGGGCCAGCCAAGTACTTGGTCTGTTCAAAGGTTTTCTCCAGAGCAAAGATCTGGTGGCCCGTGAAGGTAGGGCGAGTGTGCTTTTTCTTGTGGATGGTGTCACTCAGGGGGTCTGGGGCTGGCAGGGGGGAGGAGAAGAAGGTTAGCAGGGTGAGCTGAGACCTGTCCTGTGTCTTCCACCGGGATGTGTTCTACCCAGAAGCCCCTGAGTCGCAGGAACGTGGTGACACCTGCCAGCTGAGCAACGCTTGTGGCATCCCTATAATAGTTATTGTGATCTCTACCACACCTGGGTGGACAGGGCCCTGAGAGGGCAGCTGCACCAGGTTATAGCTACTTGGGACAGCGAGGACTTCGAACTGGGCCTTGTGCCTTCCCTTCTAGTTTTCCCATAATTCACTGATGCTGCCTTTCCCAGGGGACACATGGGAATTTCTTTTCTGAGCCAGGATACCAAGACAAGAATGCCCTTTCTTGCACCCAGACAGGCGTGGGTACCTTCCACCTGCAATCAGACCCCCCCCCCGGGGGGAGGCTGTGAATTCCTTTCCACTTCCTGTCTTTGAGTCCTCGGCCTCCCAGGGGACTCAAATGCAAAAAGCATGAAGGGGAACGCTTCAGGCTCCATGATGCCATTCCTCTGTGTCGCATTGCCTGGCAGCCAGCCTGGCAGCCCACCCTCCCTTAAACCTCTTGGAATCTATTATACAGCCCGGTCGGTGTTGGAGTGTCAGAGTCATCTGGAGAGGCTGGAGACCCCAAACTCAGGCAGGACTAATTGCTCACCAAGGAGCTCGAGGCTCAAAGCAAGCAGCGTACGCATATGCTTGCTCTTAGTCAGTGTAGCCCAGCAACTCATGTCCCATGCCCTCATTAGAGGCTGGGGACTTCAGCAAAGAGGAAAGACCTCCTAAGACAGTGGTCCCCAACCTTCCTAAGGCTGTGACCCTTTAATACGGTTCCTCGTGTTGTGGTGAGCCCCCAACCATAAAATTATTTCATTGCTACTTCATAATTTTGCTACTGTTATGAGTCATAATGTAAATATCTGATATGCAGGATGTCTGATATGCGACCCCTGTGAAAGGCCGGTGGAGCCTGAAGGGGTCGCGACCCACATGTTGAAAACCACTGTCCTAAACACTGACATCTCCAGTTCTCTCTCCTCATGTGTTAAACTGGCCACCGGCTTTCCTGGCTTATTTCTGATGTGTGCACGCATTCAAGATTGAGGAATAGGACGGGATGGAGGAGTGTAGGGCAGAGGTGTGGGAGAAATAGTTTGGGCTTATAGTACCCCAAACTAGATTGTACACAAGCTTCCAAGAGACGAGGTCTGAGGGAGGTGGCGGTCACTCAGGCACATGGGGGACAAGGGTTGGGGATTTCCATCATTGGTTCCTTCTGCAGTGGGGGAGCTAGAGATTAAAGAGAAGCAGATGGGGGCTTTGCCTCTGTCCCCGCCAGATGTTTATCCCCCCCCCCAGAGTTCTGGTGACCCCACAATAAGCCCTAGAGGCCACTGCCACCCTCTCCCAGGGTGTCTCACTAGCACATGCCCCTGGCACTTCCTGGATCCCTGACTGGCATAATATCCACCTCTTCCACTCCAGTTCTCAGAAACCTGAATCGGAGGGATGGGTGGGGTAAGGGGGGCCCCCCAGCAGTCAGGGCCAAGGTCAACTTGGCTCTGTTCTCCCTGAAGGCTGGGCTGTTGTCGCAGCCATTGCTGACATGAACCCGGAGCAGGAAGGTGGGTAAATGGGTCTCTCGGCTTCTGGATGGGGACCTCAGTGGGTCTTGGAACCGGTGCCCTGCAAAACTGGGCTCTTTGGGGATATGATAGCGCGGGAGGTTTTTCTTCATCGGGGTAGCATTGGCTTGCTTTGTGCGAAGGGGTTGTATGGCTCTGGGCAGAAGCAAACTGAGCTGCCAGCTGGATGCTGCACAGGGTGGGCTGGGCTGTGTTGGTGGGGCCTGGAACACCCCAAAGCCCCTTGAAGGGTAACTGTCGTGGCAGTGGGTAAGGTGGGGTTCAGGCACCTGTGCTAGCAAGTGGACGTGGGGTAAGAGTGGGAGAGGGTGGAATTCAGTCCCGCTGTGAGCCGAGGAAAGAGAGCAAGTGTCGGGGCTGGGCTGTGTACCGGCAGAACCCAGTGCAGCCCAACCTATGAAAGACCCCTACCTCCCGCCTCCTCCCCGGAACAGGCTGGGCTCGGGGTGGAGGCCCTGTCTGTACTCACCGTTGCTGCATGGCCGAGCACCGCCTCGCCAGTCCTGGCCTGTGTCGGCCCAGCAGTTCCGGGTCCGGGTGGGGTACTCATTCCCAGCCTTGGAGAAACTCCCCACTTGGGGGCCATAGTAGACCCCCTGGGAGCCGAGTCCACCAAAGCCTGCCACGTGGGGGTAGCCAGAGAGGAGGCTGCTGTTTGGAGTGGCTACCGGCCTGCTCAGGATGTCAGTGATCCCGTGGGGGGTCCCAGCGGCCAGCTGGGGGCCGAGTCCCGGAGGACTGAGCTTGTAGAAGGAGTTCTGCACCGAGTACTGGCACATGGGAGCCTTCATTTCCGAGAACTGGGCCAGCTGTGTGTTGTTCAGGAGGAATGTCCCCTGCAGGTTGGACTCCATGGTCTCCGGGTCAGCGCGTAGGAGGGCGACGAGCCCTTAAAAGCCCGAACGCTTCGGATGGTGGTCCAGAATCTCAGGGCAGGTTTGGAGAATCAGAGTCCCCCCATCCCACCCCAGCCTCTGACTGCCCTCTGGCTCGGCCCTTCCTCAGAGATGGGGCACGGAAGTCAGGTGTCCAGAGCAGGTGGGAGGCCTTCCGCTTTCCCCCTCCACCAGCTGGATCTAAGGAGGAGTGCTCCCCATATTCAGAGCACCTGATTTCTCTGCCTCTGAGTCTGGGGGCCCTCCATCAGAAGTTTTAAGTTCAGAGAAGGGACATTTCCTTGATAAAGAAATGGCCCATTAGAATACAGACCCGAGACTGGCTGAGCTGCGAGCGCTGGGCGGCCATTGGTTGGAGGCCACATGGGCCTCACATTGGCTTCTCCTAGACAAATTGCACTTTGAAAGATTGACTGTAAATCAGCCCGTCCGTTCGTGTGTGTGTGTGTGTGTGTGTGTGTGTGTGTGTGCATGTGTGAAAGAATTAGCTTTAGACGCCCTGTGTGTGCATGATTAGAGGCTCCACTTGCTTACCCAAGTCCAGTATCTAGGAAAAGGTGGGTGCCTGGAGGTAAGGACTGGAGGCCCCTGCCGAAGTCTTTATTTGCTTGCTCCCTTGAGGGAGCGGAGGGCTGGTTCAGAGGTCACCGTCCCAAGCTGCCCCTGTATGAATCCCCTTCCTCCTCCAGGATAGGGTAAGTGTGTGTGTGTGGGGGGCGCTGAGCAGGATCTGCTCTGAGGTAATGCAAATCTATCGGACCTGAGGACCTGGGGTGGGAAACTTCTCACAGAATGGCTTGGGGAGTGGGCCATGCAGCAGCTCCTAGAGCTGCAGGAGTGTGGGTGTGAGGGGGCATTCCTGAGGCTGAAGAGGGGTGGCTGTGCAAATGTTCCTGTTTCTGCCAGTCTGCCTTGGCCTCTTCAATCTTCTGGCTGGCGGGTGCCCTGGGTGAAGTTTCTCACGTGAGAGACCCTGTGTTCCTGAGGCAGGGTCCTAAGCAGGGCAGTTGGGCTGAGATTTGAGACTTAAACTGAATACAAGAGCACTGTGTGCTTCATTTCTGATGGATTTTTTTTTCAATCTGCTGGTTCTTATGGGGGGCGATCTCTTGGGAAACTGAGGCACAGGGGAACGAGGGCTCACCTTCTAGGTTATTCTCTAGATTCAGCAATCTTTCCTGAAGTCATTCTCCCAAAGTGTGAAATGTCAGGGACAAGATTTGAGTGTCCTAATGAGCTCTTCCTGATCCGGCCACTTGGGCTTTGGGGAAGTCACTCTTACTGTTTGGGGGTCTGTGTTTTCACGGGTGAGAGATGAGAGTCTTTTCTTAGTTAGCCTTCTTTGAGCAGAGGGCTGAGGTGGGGAAGGCCGGCCTGCCAAGTACAATTTGACTGTGATGTCAGCAATGCCAACTATGGCGCTGGTGATTTGGGTGAGGGAATAGAAAGGATTTTCTAAAGGGGGAAGTGATCTTTCTGCAAGTTTGGATTTTAAAAATCATGAGAAAGAGTCCTTTTTTTTTTTTTTTTTTTTTTAAGACTGTGTATGTGTGTGTACGCATGCCTGTCCATCCATCAGTCTATCCGGGTCTACCTGAGGAGTCCAGAAAAGGATGGTGAATCCCCTGGGGCTGGAGTTAAAGACAGTTGTGAGCCCCCCAATGTGGGTGCTAGGAACCAAAGACAGGTTTCTTGATACCTACCTCTTCAGCCTGAGAAAAAGTGGGTTTTTGTTTGTTTGTTTGTTTGTTTGTTAACCATTGTACAAAAAGAAGGACTTTATTTGGGGAACTTGATTTCTAATTTATGGCAAGTTTTACTTTCAGAACCAAACCCACAGAACACCACATTCTAGTTCACCCCTGAAGCCTGGCACACTGAGCAAGTGATGTTCTTATTCTTCACGGGAGTCCCTTCTTACCCGGTCAGGAATGGGGGCTCTGCCTGTCGGAGTGATTTTAGCCGTGAAGTCATCAACCATAACGTGTTCAAGTCCTTTTTTAAAAATTACCTCTTTACAGTGTGCCTTCAACTGATTTTAACCTCAGCAACTCTTGAAACATTCTCTCTCTCCAGTTTTTCTTAATTTTTGGCCAATGTCTGCTCTCACCTGCCCATCTTTTTCTGTCTTGCTGACCACACTCCTCAGCTGCCTGGACTTAAGCCCTCGGGGGAAAAGTTCTTAATGGTTTGCATCATTTAGGTTTGCCCCAGGCCATGCCCCGCCAGCTATTCCAGATTCCCAAACAAGCCGCCCAACCAAGTGTTTAACCCCCCCCCCCCCACGGGAATACAAGTGCAGGAGCAGTGTCTGCTGGGATCTCAGCGTCTGACTGACGGCTTGGGCTGGAGTGGGACTGAGGTGCACCAGGGATTTGGGGGGGACAAAGATTTGGTCACCCCCTAATATGAGAAGTTAGGACGGACATTTGCTGCAAATGATTCGACTCTTACTTAACGCTAGAGCCGATAAGGGTGTGTTGTCCGGTAACCTCAAGCGACACATGCAGGGGACACTGTTTATTCTCCATGGGACAACACCAGTGCGGAGCTCAGCTTTCCGCAAAGCGTTGGAAACCACGTCGGAGCAGGGATCGCTTCCTCTCTCTAGCGAAGGCAGAGTCTGGCAGCTCCCCTTGGGGAATGTCACCTGCCTGCCTGGACAGGTTCTCTGGTTGGTAGGGTCAGTACCGCCCCCACCTCTTCTGGTCTCTCGGTAGACAGCGGTTTGTCAGTTCTTTCTGGGGGGCTTCTAGGGAGGGTGGTATTGATTAAGGGGCTTTCCAGGAGCTGGGCGTTGGCGGACTCCTTTTAGGGGCAGAGAGGTGTCTTCCGATGCCACCCACCAGACCCCATCACACTCCAAACCAGGCTACACCAACCCCTGCCCAGCACCCTCAAACTCTCAAAGATGAGCCAAGAAGGAGAGATGGAGACCTGTGCCATGAGTCAGTTTCTTTATTAATTTGACATTTGTTTAGCTGGTGTAGGGAGAACGGTCTATACATCAGAGTAGGGAGGGGTGGTCTCTCTCAGTAACAGAGCATGTGAGAGAGCCAAGACATAGTTCATTTTTCATAACAATTAAAAAAAATCAAGGTCATTTCAAAACTTCTAAAAAGCGTCTAAGGTGCAGACTGCAGCATTCTCTAGGCATCAAGTGGAGACCCCAAACTCCTCCTAAAACAGCTCCTACTAGCAACGGGAGCGCGCAGCCATGCCGCCGAGGGCGGGGGGCAGCGTGCCAAGCAGCCAAGCCAGACTGAGCGGAGGGTGCCAAAGCGGAGCCGGGCCGCGCGGGGCGCTAAGAGCCGCTACTGGGGCGGCGGCCTGGAACAGAGAGGGTGCGGGGCGAGGCGGGGCGACCCCGCGCCCGTCCTCGCCCGCCCAGCCCTCCCGCGGCCACCCCACGGAGGAAAGCCAGCCGCGCCCGCGGACTACAGCATCCCCCCCTCGCCCCCATTCCCTACACCCGCCCGGGGCTGGAGCGCACGCCGGCTGGAGCCCCGGGGCGAGCTTCCAGGGCGTGGGGGCACGGGCATAGAGGGGCGTCTGTGCTACTTGGAAGGTTTTTTTATTGTGTCCTGACGACACCCCCCCTCCGAAGAGCGGCAGGCGAGGAAGGTGACCGCGCCGTCCACCAGTGGCTCCTGGAGAGCGAGAAGAGCCTGCCAGTCTCTTTCCTGGCCCTAGGGGGCGCCGCCCGGGCAAGGCGGAGCCGGATTGTGCTGATTCGGGCCTCCCTCTGCAGGAGACTCTAGTGTGACGTTAAGGCTCTTCCCTGAGGGCTCCAAGGCAAGACCAGCCAGTTGAGGGGTCCCTTCCTGGCCTGGCCCTGAGTCTAGATAGAAGAGGGTCTCTCCTCAGCCTCCTGGTCAGCAGCTCTATCCTGCTCCGGCTCTCCTTGCGCTGGGCCGGTGGTCGGAGCTTGAGCCCAGCGTCTGGTCTGTGCCAGGACCTCCAGCCTGCGGCCACCTGCACTTCAAGCACCAAGTTGGCTCTGGGAGACCTCAGGGTGGTCTGACCTAGGAACTGGCAGGTACATTCACAGCCCTACTCCCTTCCTCTTCCAGTGAAAGACAGCCTTGAGCTCCTCCCACAGCCTGGAGAAGTCCTCGGGAGCTGAGCTGTTGAGGGCTTTGTACATACTGCTAACGTGTTTCTATTGGTTTGCATAGTATTTATTGTTTTCATATACACAAGGCTGATTACTGTACAGTTTACACTTTGAACACAGACTATTATAGAAGTGCTTGACGATTTAGAAAACCTCCTCTCTATTGAACATGCTGGTGCGATCCTCAGACAGCCACAGGCCCTTCCCCAGCAGAGAACTTTGAGATGGGGGCCCTGGCTCCCTTTGAGCCCTACAGCAAATCTGGGGGGCTCCTTGCCTCACTTTTCAAATTTCTAAACACAAGGAACCCCGAATGCACTCTCAGGGTAATGATTTCTGCTGGAAGATGATTAATACTGAAACTGAGAGACAACATAAAAAAAATATATATATATATCCAGTTTATCCATACAGCTTCAGAGGTCACAGTAAAATCAGTATGGACTGAGTGAAGGGGAGACCTGCGTGTGTGCACCTGTGTCCTGTCATTCTGGGAAGAGCAGTCCCTTCACCGGGAAGTGGGGCAGGGGAGGTTGTTACAAGTGGCATGTGTTGTGTGCAGGTGTGGGAGACGGACACACGAGGATATGGGGGCGATGGTGCTAAACTGATTTCACACCCAGTTTCCAGTTTTCCCGTTCCAGAATGATCACGTGAGTTTCTTACAAATGAGGTCGAAGTCAAAATCAAAAACAAACAAACAAACAGAAAAAGCAAACAAACTTTAACCAACCATCCCAGCCACAGTAGAGCCCTTATTCATGTCTGCACCCATGTGCTCTTTGGGGCTTGCTTGCTCTCCCTCCTTCCTCCTCTCCCTTCTTCTTGCGGCCTTTGTCCTGATTCCCACAGAGATCCATAGTCGCTAGAGGCAGGCCTGGAGACTGTAGGTCATGCGTCTACAGCCAGTCATTCATGCGGATACGAGACTAAAGGAAGCCCCTTACAGAGGTCATGCCGGGATCTTAGGACACGTGCGACCCTTCAGTAGCCCTCTGGTCCAGGTCTCCTTCCGTGTGCATGACAGAGTGTGTGGAGTTCAGGGTTTGGGTGTTGAGGTGTGATCCTGCGGGACACAGAAAAAGGAGTCACTCAAGAGTCCCGTGCTTCCTTCTTAGGCAGGGCAGACCAGGAGAAGCAGGATCCCCAAGCAAAGCAGTGAGCTGAGAGTGTAGTGGCAGAGACTGACCCCCAAACACCACCCACCCTTCCCTGTTCTCTACCCAGGTGCTTCATCTTACGAAGCCAGCCAGCCTCCACTGTTAGGTACAGAGTGGATGAGCTCTCAAGAATCTTACATAGGGGGCCAGAGAAGGTGATGTGCTGCCAGGGGGCTGGGAGAAAATCTGCAGAGTAGATTCTTGTGCTTAGAAAGTGACCATTTTTCTGTGATGGGTCCTATGCCAAGAAAAAGGCTAGGCTAGGCCGTAGTGCATCTACGCTTTCAGGTTAGGTGGGCCCACAACACTGATCTCTGCTCTATGCCTGCCATGGACAAGATCACTGGTCTCAGGAACTCATGACCTTGAAGCTCTGGTCTTGGGAACACATGACCATGAAGCTCTGGTCTTGGGAACACATGGCCTTGAAGCTCTGGTCTTGGGATCTCACGACCATGAAGCTCTGGTCTTGGGAATACATGGCCTTGAAGCTCTGGTCTTGGGATCTCATGACCATGAAGCTCTGGTCTTGGGAACACATGGCCTTGAAGCTCTGGTCTTGGGATCTCATGACCATGAAGCTCTGGTCTTGGGAATACATGGCCTTGAAGCTCTGGTCTTTGGAACTCATGATCTTGAAGCTTCCCCTGGCTCTTATCCACAGACTCTCCCTGTCAGGTACCCTGGCTCCTGTTCACATGCCTAGTGCTGGACTGACTCTGTAGTAGAGAGATCTCATCAGGCAGGTACATTCTCTCTATAATATTACATCTCAAGTTGGGAAGGAACAGCTTTGCATGTGAAGTCCAAACCTGGCAGCCGTGATTCACAGCAAGGCACCAGTCCTGCCCCCCATGGTCTTACCTTCCAGCCTGCTGAGAGGCCTGCCTCCTTCTTGCCTTCCTTCCTCTTTTCTTAATTTTTCTTTTCTGAGACAAAGTCTTGTTACACAGCTCAAACTAGCCTGAAACTTCCAACCTCCTGCCTCTGCATCCCAGGATGCCTCTGCATCCCAGGTGCTGGGATTTCAGGCAGATGCCATCACGCCCAGATAACTTCATGTCTTCTAAATGTTCTATCTATAGGGACCTAGGATCTGGTGAAGAAGAGAAGGACATTTCTTTATTTTTCTGTTTTTTTGAGACAGGGGCCCATTCTTTAATCCAGGCTAGCTCCTAATTCATTATTTATCCCAGATTGGCCTCACGGCAATCATCTAGTCTCAGCATCCTGAGTGTGGGGGTGACAGGTGTGATCCACCAGGCTTGGCCGAGGAGGCCATTAAGATGGCGGGAGTTGATGGTGTTCTGGGAAGTGGCACACAAAGGTTGGAAGCCATTCTGAGGCAGAGCTGTCCTGGGCTCTGTAGGTGACAGAGCTGGGGAGGTATATTGGGCATGACCAATGTGACTCATCCCTGGATGGTTCCCCAGGGGAGGGAAGGGCGTGCCAAATACCTTGCCTCGAGCTATGAAAACTAAAAGCCAAGCACTTTTGCTGGGTGCAAGAGAGCTGCCACTTGAAAAGTGAGATTCTGCTCCTTCTGAGAAGGCTGCCTTCTCCTTCATTCCATTTCTAGACTGCGTGCTCCCATGGCCCCTCTCTCTGCTTTAGGCCACAGCTCTCCCCTCCAGGCTGTCGTCTCCCCTCCTCAACTTCTGTCCTGCTTCAGACTTGTCCTCCAGCACTTCAGGTCGTCCCTTCCCACCTCTATCCATTCGTTAAGAGACTCTGTAGAGTGCAAGGTTAAGAGCAGGAATTCTGAGGCTAGACTGTTCCAGTTTAATCCTGCTTCTGTCGTGACCGGCTGCTGCTTCACTGTGGTCAATTTACTTAGCTGCTCCTCAACTCAGTTTCCTCTGCTGTCAAATGGGAGCAGCAGCAGGACCTGCCATATTAGATCACTGCGATGTGTGAACGCGCTAATGACAGGTCCCTGGAGCACTCTGGGCAGGGAGCACTCTGGGCTTGTGAATACCTGGCTCTTGAGAAGCACAGCTGCCTAAGTGGTGTTTTCTTCTAACCAGCTGTGTGGCTGCTCTGGCTAGCTAATGAGCACTTGGGTGGGAGCCCTTTCTTCACATTCTCTACAATGCCTACCCTGGAGTTAAGCATCCCTCAAATGAGAGACAACGTGAGATCTGATGTTCTAGACACACAGGCTATGATTTCCCACCTGCTTTCCTGCCAGGTCCCAAGCAGAGGAGAAAGATCAAGCTTTAGAGATCCTTTTGGAATGGACACCCAATTTGTTTCTGGGTAAACTGAGACTCAAGTGGAACAGAGACAGGAGCAGCTGGTGGAGCAGGGGTGAGTTAACATGAGCCTTCAGGCTATAGGCAGGATTTCTCCTGACACCCCACCTCCTCCCCCTGGCTACTCTCTGGAAAAGGCCCATCCTTCCAAAGCTTGGGGAACGGCCCCTCCGGTGTGCTCAGAGTGCACCTGTGGCCAGGATCTCGCACCTCTTTTCTCTCTGCTGTGGTACCTGCCTCCACACTGATGTCACGACTCTTACCATCTCCTTTTACCTCTCACTCTGATGTCCTTGAAGTGGCTGAATATGAGAACAGATTCGAGGTTGAAACACAGCAAAACCAAGCATGCCTCCCTACTTCCTCCCATCGAAACAGATCGGGTTTATTAAAATGTTCTATTGTCCGAGCTAGGATAAGTCTTAAAACCATGTTTGCATGGAAAGTATCCCATAAAGGGAAGACAGATTGAGGCACTGGCCATTTCCTCCCTCAGCACCTTGGAGAGTCCTAGAGGGGGCAGCCATGCACATGCAGAGGGTATCAAGAACTAGTACCCTTCCAAGGCTGCACCACTGTCTGTGTGCCAGTCTTCCCAACGGCCCTGGCACCTTAACACTTAGGTGCGATACACACCCTGCCGCCTGCTGCCATGTGCCCTGAGCCTTGAGTAAGCAGCAGCTTTCCACTCCCTCAGCCTGCCTCTTCACTCTCTCGGCCTTTCCAACGCAGGGAGCAACAGGTAAGCATCAGAACAAGGCTCAGCAATACACAGTTCCCTAGGCTGCAGAGTCCTCCCAGAGGGTCCTCTATCTCTCTAAACAAGTTCACCATCCTCCATTTCAGCCACTTTTTAGATATGGTACTTATAACCAGGCTATCTGATTGAGAGAAGTTTAAAGAGAAGGATCAAAATCAGTCGTAACGACTCAACTTGCAATATGCATCATAATCCTCCAACAGCATTAAGCTGTAGTTTCAAGAACAGAAACTCTTACAGGCTAGCTAGCTTCTATTCCTAAGCTATGTCCCAGCCCAGGAGTCTGTGTCTTAAGACCCCAGAATGCTTTGGGAGGGGATGTGGACAACACTCTGAGAAAGGGTATTGTTGAGCTCTCACTATGTAAAGCTCTTTCCCTAAAATAAGCACATCGGTTACCACACAGCAGCTCTACAAGGAAACAATTGGCATTATTGCTATGCGTGGACAGAAACGTTGAGGCTAAGGAAGGTCAATTGACTTGCCCCGAGTCACAATACAAATAAAATCTGCCACTAATTGAATGCCACAGTACATACACCTTTATTTACTCCTGACACAACAGCTCTCATAGTTAATTATTTGTGCACCCGCCACACCCGAGCTGTGACCGAAATCCGGGGGTCTCTGGCATGCTGGGCATGTGCTCCACCGCTGAGCCACACGCAGTTCTGCACATGGTTTTTGTTGATATGTAACACATATTCAGAAGAGACTATTTTCATCTTTCCTCGAGGAGTAGGAAGTTGGGGATGTGAGGGACTTAAGGTCATACAGTGTGGGAAGAGGGGGGGCCAGGCCTTGACTCTAGATCCCAAGGCTGGCTTTCATGCTTGGAAACAAATAAGATGCTTCCCGTTATTCACAGTAGCTCTGGTTTATAAAGTATGATCATAAGATGAACGGTAGGAACATACAAAGTGTGAACACTGACTACTGAGCCGCTGCTTCCCAGGGAAGCACAAGGCTAGGTTCTTGTCAGTCTCTGGTCGCAGTCTCCTCAACCAGCGACTATATCACCATGTGCACATTAAATGTTGTATGTGTCTTTCTTTTTGAATGACTATATTATCATATGCATGTTGAATGCTGTATGTGTCTTTCTGTTTGAATGACTATATTATCATGTGCACATTAAATGTTGTATGTGTCTTTCTGTTTGAATGACTGTATCACCACATGCATATCGAATGTTGAATGTGTATTTCTGTTTGAGGATGCCAGACTGCAGGTGTATGGGTCATTCACTCACACTGACCTCATCTCCACTAACGCCAGAGCCCTCGGGAAGCTTTAAAAACTCATCTTCCCTGGATAGACAGGACTTCAACAAAAACAGTGAGATAACCACGGAAGAGCACGAAAACGCACTGTGACACTAGACAGATAAAAAAAAAAATAAAGGACAGCATAAAACTGGAAGAAGGCGGAGCTGGGCAATACGCACGCCATTCACTCAGGGGTCACCCTTGTCTGCGTGTCTGTGAAGGACTGGGCACAGGAGCACCCAGCGCTGCCTTCGGATTTCGAGTAACTTGTAGCAAGTAGGCGAAATCAGAGGAGGGACAGCGAGGGCTGGCCGGATGCCTGTGAGGTGGGGGCAGTCCGTGGTAGGGGCCGAGGCTGAAGCCCCTTCACTAGCTTCCTGCTGAGGAGGGAGCATTCCGGCTGCTGCCCTTCAACCCTCAGGGACCCGGCAGGAGCCTGCCCCCCCCTCCCACTCACGTCTGTGTTACCACCCCGGCACGGAGTACCTCCCTTTGCCTTTTGTTGGCAGACGGCTCAGCGCTGTCCCAGAACCAGGCTGCCCAGAATTCCTGACTCCTAAGCTCATGAGGTCTGGTGGGTAATCTAATCTCTCTCCCTCCCTCCCTCTCTCTCTCTCTCTCTCTCTCTCTCTCTCTCTCTCTCTCTCTCTGTGTGTGTGTGTGTGTGTGTGTGTGTGTGTGTGTGTGTATATGTGTGTGTTGGGGGAGGGGCATCTCAACGTCTTCGTAGATCAGCGACAGCCGATTAATGAAAACATTCTACTTCCTCCCGCCCTGCTTTCTTGCTACCTGCCTGCCCTCCTCCTGTTCAGGACATTGGTCACATCGAGTCAAACCGAAGCGCAAATCAGAGCTAACCCTGGCCTTTAAGTCAACAGTCGGGTAGGACGCCCCCGGCAGCGCCAGGGTTAATGCTGTGACCTCCTTAAAGCTGCTGAGGAGTCAGGGCTAATTTTACTCTCTCCTATCAGCTCTGCCAATCCTCATTTTTTACCCGAGTGCTGAGATATGTTGGGAAGCACCAAGTCAGCACTTCTGGTGGCCCGGGAGGCAGTGTGGGCCCTGCTCTTTGCAGAATACATAAAAACCAGTGACGACTGCTTGCTGCTTGGCTCTGGAGCTGGGCCCTGAGAGTTCTGGGGCGTGCGCGGGGGGGGGGGGGTTGGGGGGGGCGATAACCCAGTAGGTGCTGGGCATAGGGGGAGGGGGCTGTGACGCTTCCTGGCTCCCCGCTGGCTCCCACCCCGATGCGTCTTGTACTGAGCTGCCCCGAGCTGAGCACAATGAAGGACCTCGGGGCAGCTCAGTACAGGACCCCTCAGGGAGGGTAAGGTCAGAGCTGGCTGCCAAAGCTCTCTCGCGCTGCAGCCTGCCGCCGGAGAGCTTCACTGCATACCCTGGCCCACCCCTCCTCGGCCCACCGCCCTGGCACACACCCCTCACACACTAGTGGAGCCCTGAGCAGTGAAGACCCTCCTGACTAAGGCAGGGCTTAGGGTCTAGGCCTGGCATATTTTCTGGCCACACATAGTGAGACACCACAGGTCTGACGCTGTCCCTGCGTGTTCTGCAGCGTCCTGGCCACCAACTCTAGAGCCCACTGCTTGGTTTCTAAGAGGAATGCCAAGATTCACAGAGCATTTTTTTTTTCACACTTCAAAGCACTATTTTAAAACTATACAGGGACAGCTAGGCGTGGTGGCACGTGCCTTTAATTCCAGCTCAGGGGCAATTGGATCTCTGTGAGTTAGAGGCCAGCCTGGGCTACATAGCAAGTTCCAGGGCTATATAGAGAGAGACCCTGTTGTATAATTGTATGGGGGTTGAGGGTGTGGCTCAGAGGCAGAATCCGTACCTAGAATCCATGAGGCTCTGGGCTCCATCCCTAACACAGCCAAAAAAAAAAAAAAGACAAAAGAAAATATAAACAAGCAAAATAAAACCAAAGCCCTGAATTCGTGTACTCTGCAGCAGATCTGTGTCAAAGGAAATGTATCTGCTTGAAGAGAAATCGGCGGGGGGGGGGGGGGGGGGGGGCGGTAGGGCAGAGACTAAGTTTGGGAAGTGGGAGTCTGAGAGTCGGGTTGTGGCTGTGGCTCTGAATTGTGCTGGTGCAGGGAATGGACCGGGGAGGAGCAAGCAGCTACTTCATCAAGGACCATGCCGGGAAGGACAAGAAAGCCGCCGCCGCCGTTACCTCCCAAGGGGCTACTGGAGGAGAGGTCACTGTTTGCCTCTTTTCAGGCTGGCCCGCTTCACTATTTGAGCTCCCTTCCTGCCCTCTAGCAGGTCCGGCTGCGGTCCACTCCCTCTTAGCTCCACCTGGAGACAGACAGCACCAGAGACAGAGAGTAGGAATCACACAGGCAGAAGGGGGAAAAAAGAGGCGGGAGATGAAAAGGGACGCGAGAAGGAGGAGGCGGGAACACCGCCATCCCGGAAAGGTCACCAAAGGCCAGCCTGTGCAGACCGGAGCAGAGGAGAGGAGAGAGGCGAATTGCCGCGGCCTCCAGGGGCCCCGCAGCGCCTCAGTACCTTAGCAAGTCTCATAAAGGACTCAATATCATCTTCCAGCTCCCCAGGCTCCGCCAGGGGCCCCTCAACAATCACCTCCTCGTGCTGCGGGGTGTCGATGGCACCGGAGGAATCTACCTGCCGGACGACTTTGCGAATGATCTGGAAAAGAGAGGAAGAGAAGGAGGGCTGGGCAAACCATCAAAGTCTGAGAAGAACAAGGCCCCAGCGGTGACATCAGGAGGAGAAGCAATGGCCTCTTGTCTCTCGCCCATCAGGGGCCAAGAAGAAGCCTTTCTCTGCGGTCCTTTATGGGGAATGTCAGGGGAGCTTGAATTTGGCGAGTACTGTGGGCAGGTTTCATCCACCGTTGGCTTGGCCATGAGCTATGCTACTTCAGCATCCCATTCTGCTTCTCAGATTAGAAGCTTGTGCTGACTATCATCTCTCTCCGGTGCCTAAGGACAGAGGCAACCTTTTCCTCTCTGTGTCTGCTCCACTCACCTGCTCCGTATCCAGTTATCCAGGATGGGAGATGAGCGTACATCATGGCTCAGGCCCTTAGGAAGGGGCAAGGACAGATGGGGCCGTGGCCCTCTATGTGAACGGCAGCCCTCGTGAAACACACACACACGCACCCTCTCCTGCCTCCTTCCTCTGCCTTATGGGGCAATGCATGCCAGGCAACGCAAACCTACCATGCTGATGGATGTATGCCGTCAGTGTGATGAGTTCCTACACCCTTTTTGCTAAGGGAGGTCTTGGGAACAGTTTCCTGTTCTCTAATAGCTCATCTCAGGGCCACCCTTCACAGGACGAGAGCTGTGTTTCGTGGGAACTGATCTTTCTGGAATAGGGCAGCTGGAACTGTTCATGCTGAGTTAAGCGTTGAGGTTATAAGGCCCTCAGTGTCTCGACTATAGAGAACCCACAGGTCTCAGCTCTCCGAAGTTACCCCGAATCACTGGGGTGGTGGCCACAGCCTGCTCCCCCCCCCCCGCCCCCGTTAGGGCAGCAGCAAGAAGCAGGTGTGTATTGAGTTCTTCTGCCTTTCAGCTTTGAATCCCACCAGCTTCTCCCCAACTTAGAGACACTGCACTCACCTTCTTGGTGACAATGTTGCCCTGTTCGTCTGTGAATTGTTCCTCTGTCACCTGCTCCCCTGGAATATTCTGAAGCTCATCTCCCTGGAATGAGAAGACGAGAGAGACCCAGATGGGTGAGTGGGATTTTTTCCATGAAGGGCGGAAGTTGAAGAAATAAAAGAACCGTGGTAGCAACAGCCGGGTCCAGTGACGCCCGAAGCTCAGTCAACAGCCCCAGACGAGACAAACAAGGGCTCCCACAGTGTCGCAGTACCCTGTGGGGCCGTGAGCCCTGAGACAGACTGGGGCCAGAGCTCCCGAAGAAGACCTTCGTGTGCTTGACCATTGTAATGGCAACAGTACAGGGTGATTATGCAAGTTCCCGAAGGCCCCCAGAGAAGTAGGGGAGAGAATGCCACAGACAGTCCCTGCCCTGGCAGTGGCTTGAGTCCCAAAGTTGGCTATACCAATGGAGTGAGATCAGGCATCCCGAGCCCCAGAGCTGAGCGTCTCTGCACTGGGGTGGTTCTGAGCAGGTACCATATGCAGCTATGGTTCCCAGCACAGAATGCAAAGAGCTCTTCCTGGTCTCCGTTGCATGCCCTATCTCCTGGCTTGAGCTGGTATTCTCAGCTTCACTCTCGGCATGCACCAGAGAATCCCCTGAGACGGTCCTCCGCCACCCTCGGTCCAGCCCCCTAAGGGCCTACCATTTGCCGGGGGTTACCTTCAGGAAGACCCGTCGGCGGACCACTCTGGTGGAGATGGTTTCCTCGTCGTCACTCAGGCCCTCGCTCTCCCCCAGCTCCTTGTCCAGCTCCTTGTGAATGTGCTTCAGCACGAAACACAGGGAGCCCTTGACAATGTGCATCACATTCTGACAGCTGACCAGGAAGAAGCCCAGCAATACCAGAGTGACCAGGAGCTGGGTGATGAAGGTCCACATCCTTCTCTCCTCTCTCTCCTCACCAGCCTGGCCCTCCGGGGACCAGGGACACCAGGGGCCCAGCTGCTGTGGAGATCCAATTTCTCATTCTCCTCTTGGACTCCTGAGGCCCCCAGTAACCCCTTCTGTTCTGTCTCTGCCTCTTTTTGCTCTTTATCCCTTATTCTAAACAGGAGACCAAATAATCTCTCCCGAGTGACTCTCTTAGCTGGGACAACATGACCCAAGTGTCCTTCCTGCCAAACAGCCTGGGATCTCTCCTCACACCCCAGAGGACGTCAGCCTTCTATAATTTTAGCTCACAAGCCAGCTGCTGCTGTCCAGCCGGGATGACGCGGGGAAGCAGGTGTTGTGGCTTGGACTCAGAAGCGCATGTCAGAGTCGCGGTAGAGAGGGAAACCAGGCTTGCCCATGGGAGCCAGAACACAACTTTCTCATTCGGGGACTCCAGAAAACATGGCATCCCAAGAATGCGGCTACTTCTGCGTCTCCATGGGCAGCTGTTGCAGTGATGGGAATGATGTTAATGGGGTCTGGACCAGCTAATACCCAGGAAAGTTAAGCATTCATTTAAAAACATCCCTAAAGGCGAGCACTTTGTTCAGACTCTGTCCAGTGAAAAGGTCCTGGGCCACTGGGAAGCCGGTCTGTCATTCCTACGAGTCCTGAAGGCCTTCAGCATGGAATTAGTGCTTATTTAGGCTCTCTCTCTCTCTCTCTCTCTCTCTCTCTCTCTCTCTCTCTCTCTCTCTCTCTCTCTCTCTTTGGAGCTGAGGATCAAACCCAGGGCCTTGTGCTTACTAGGCAAACACTCTACCACTGAGCTAAATCCCCAACCCTAGGGCCCATCTCAAAGGCTCTTCTCAGGCCGGAGTGGAGATGCCACAGGGGAGGAACCGCTCCCAGCACACTTGTGCTCGGGGGAATTGACCCACACACTCAGTCACGGCAGCAGCTGAGGATCTCGCCTTCTGCATCAGGCCATTCTCCTCGGAGCACTAGCCCAGCCCAGCAGAAGGAACACAGCCCTGGGGCCGAGCAAACTAATGCTCCGGATCGCCCCTGTGGGGGCTTGGGAGAGTCAGTCACCTTTTTCCGGGCCTCCGTGTCTTCACTCATGGGAACAGGGATTACTGTGTTTTCCTGGCTGCTCTCCAGAATGCGGGGTGGCTCCTACCATGCTTGATACACACAGCCACCGGGAGTAACCGGGGCACACACTACCGCAGTGTGCCCTGCCCTGGAGGCACCGGCCTGTTTCACAGGTTAACACAACCGCCGTCCTATCAAGTTAGGATCTTTAGTTTTCCCGTTTTACCTGGAGGACACCGGTATAGGAGGTGACCGTAGTGTGTCTAAGTGGAAAGGTTACGGAAATGAAAGAGATTTCCCACGTCCATCACCCCAAACGGCTTCATTTCCGCAGGAAAAAATGCTTGGAAATGTAAGATCCCCATTCAACAAAAATTGCAGGTCGAAGGAGAACATTTCATGATAGCTGAGCTAGGAAGAATCCAGGGGCTGTGAGAGTAACGGGAACAGCAGTGGAACATGCCTGAAGCCCTGTGTGATGAGCCTAGCATGCACACTCACGTACACACACACACACACACACACACACACACACACACACACACACACACACACACAAGTTCAGCTTTGGATATCTCCTACTTCCATCCCGTGCCTAGAAGAATGAGTTAGGTTATAGTCATTTCGGGTTCATACTACAAATCCCAGATAACAAAGAGGTTTAATGAAAATACTAGCAAATAAGAGCTTTGAAAACTATTTCCTTCAGTGGGCTCATCATCATCCCAGGGGCCCGTCAGCTATCTATGGAAGTGACCAGTGTGAAAACATCCAGTAGTTCCCACAGCATGGAGGCAACGGCATCTCCATTCCTAAGCTGGGCATGTGGCCTTCTGCCCTCACTCTGGCCGCAAGAATGTGGGACTAGGGACCAAGAGATCTGGACACTCACAGTTCATTGTGTGACCCTGAAGAAAGCCATTGGCTGCTTGCCTGTGCTTTCCTCCTTATAACGCAGGAGTCAGACACAGTCTATATCTAGAAGCAGCGTCTCTATGATGCTCTCTGCTCCTCAGCGTCTCTCCTCCACGGGGGCAGAGGGAGCAGCGTGAAAGACTACACCTGGCCTTCCCCCTGGGGATTCAGAGCAGCCCCAGGGACCATCACTCGTATTTGGACAGGGCTGTCTGTCATTCTTGGGAGAAGCAGAAGCAGGTGGCGAGGGACAGCCAGGAAGGAAGGAATGTGCTGGGGGGCAGGGTCTGTGGTTTAAAACTGACTGGCTGCCTGACCTGTGCCAGTGCACGTACTTGGCAGAAAGCCTTTCTAAATCAAACTCTCTATGATTCCCAGCAGTGGGTTATAGCAGGGCAGCATCTCAGAAACACAGAAGAACCAAACTGTCTCTGGAGTTCCCAAGGGTGCTCTGGCAGGGAGAAGAAAAGACAGAAAGAAAAGGCGGGAATAAAGGAAGATGCAGTGGGGGAAACGTGATGCTGGGTGAGGGAGGGTACTGTACTGGGTAAAAAGAGCCCACAGGTCACGTGCGCGTTATAAATACCCATTCCAGAATGGCAATGCACACTCAGCAAGAGCACACAAGTCAAAAGACCTATGTTCAAAAGATGCCTGGCATTTGTTCCAAATAATAAGTGGGGAGAGAGGATGAGGCTGCTGGTGTAGAGGAAACAAGACCGGTCATGACTGGGGAGCTGCGGGACCTGAGAGTGCAGAGCAGAGAGAAGAAAAAAAAAAAGCAAAGAGAGGATGGGACAGGGAGGGGGCCAAGGGAGGGAGAGGAGGAGACGGAACGGCTGGAGGGAGAGTCCCAGAATGACAGGAGTCGGAGGGAAGGGAGTTATTGCTACCCTGCCACCTTAGAACCCAGGTGCCACCTAGAGTCACAGAAGTCCAGGGCCAGGTGAATGCTGGTGGTATTCCCTTCACCCTTTCTATCATCAGCCGGGACGCTGAGGTCCTGAAAAGCCAGCAGCTGGAGCACGGTCCACAGACCCCAGGGAGCGGTTCCCACGTGGCTGCCGGAGACCTTAACACACCATCGTCTCAGCCCCAGGCTCTTTCTAGAGTGTGATGGACACAGCCAGGAGTTGTGGTACCCATACCTGCAGTCTCAACACTTGGGGGGCGGCGGCGGCAGCGGCGGTGGCGGGGGTGGCGGGGGGGGGCACCCCAGGCCACACAGCGCTTCCAAACCAAAACATGAACACAAGACCAAACAAAGCAAACACACCAAAGCCCTGGCTGGGCATCACCCAGAGTTTGCTCAAATCCCACTGGCTGAGCGAGGCCTAGGGCAAGCTGCCCAGCCACATGCACATCAGGAGTGGGGTGAGTGTGAGTGTTGGGATGCCATTCGGCCGTGGGATGGATGATGATGATAACTGGTGCAGGGCCCTTTCCTTCCAAAGCAGAAGTCAAGAGGATGAAAGGATAGAAAGTGACGTCACCACCAGGAAACATGCCTGGCTTAGGGCCTGAGCTAGAAAGAACAGGAGGGAGAGTGAGGGGGTCCAGCAGGTAAAGGTGTGCGCTGTACCAGCCTGGTGACTCGAGTCCAATCACCAGTGCTCATGTAAAGATGGAAGGAGAGGACCGACTCTAAAAAGTTGTCTTCTGGCCTCTAGAGATATGATGTGGCACATGTGCCTTCCCCTACATCATGTACACACACACACACACACACACACACACACACACACACACACACACACACACACTAAATAAAAAGAAAACAAAGAAAAGAACAAGGACGTGCCCTCACCGGTACTTCTTGAGAGAAGGCGCTCTCGGATGCCCACACGCTTGGTTCCTTGCCAACCTGGGGACTGTCAGTCTCAGGCGGGCCCCTCCGCACAAGCTCCCTTGCAGACACCAGCACCTGCTCGTATTCCTGAAGCGTGCTGGGCTCCGGCCCTTGGATGGTGGTGATCTTCCTCTGGAGTGAGTGCGGGCCTTGTGTGACCTCCTCTTGCCAGGAACTATGTGCAGCTTCTTGAAGATCGGGCACCATGGAGCCCTGTTTACCCCAGTCCAGTGTTCTAGGGTCCAGGATAGGTGATAGATAGCCAGGGAGAGAGAGGACAACTGTTCACTTTCAGTCTCGGCTCTTAGACACCCCCCCCATTCCCCTGGACACCGGCTCATCTAGGGTACAGCCGGAAGTGTCCTCTACCCCTCATGCATGCTTCTGAACATTACAGTTCACAGTGCTCTGAAGGGCGCTGTCCTCTAGCATACATGTGGCTCACCCTTTCATTCTCTGAAGTCTTCTAGACCGTCACCCACTCAGGCCTTCTCTGTCACCTTATCTGTAATTCCAACCACCTTCCTTTCCCCACACCCACCCACTTGGTGCTCCACCTTCCTGCTTCAATTTTCCAGTTAGTACTTGTAATTATCCGGTAAGATTTCAATTTGTCATTTATTGTTGCTTTTTTATTTAAAGTTCCTCTTTCTCTCATTTTCATGCATATGTGTCATGCATGTGTGCCTATGCATGTCTGCCTGTGTGTGAGCTCCCTGTGTGTACAGGTGCTCACATCTGCGTTTGTGTGTGTGTGCACGTGTGGGTTAGAGGCCTGAGCCTGATGCTGGGAGCCTTCCTTCCTGGATGTTCCACCATATTCACTGAGGCAGGTTCTCTCAGTCAAACCCAGAGTTTTGCTGCTGCGGCCAGGTGAGCTAGCCAGCTTGCTGTGGGATCCCCATGTCTCCACCTTTGGAGGCTAGAATTACACCCAACATTTATGTGGGTTCCGGGGGAGTCAAGCTCTGGTCCTCATGTTTGGGCGGCTAGCTCTTAAACATCGAGCCGTCTCCCTAGCTACCAAAATCTCAATTTTAGTTACAGTTATCCCTTAATATCCGAGAGAAACTGGTCCTATGACCCCCCCAGGATACCGAAACACATGGATGCTCAAGTTTCTTATGTGAAATGGTATGGGATTACACGGAACCCACACACACCCTCGTTCATACTTTAGGTCGCCCAGAGACTAATTCCCAGTAGGACGGAAATGGTGTGTAAATGGTTGCTGTACTGCACTGTGTAGGAAACAGCAAGAAATATGTGCACATGTTCAGTGTAGCTACCATTTACTTGCTCCATAGGTAGTAGAAGCCATGGGTTTGGAAACCATGATTATGAAGGCCCGAAGACTCCAAAGGCCAACTATAACTCTGGTTTTATTTACATTATCTTGTTCCCTGTCAGTTTCCCCTCTAGAACATTCCTACAGGCAGACATTTCTCTGATTTCTTCACTCCTTTCTTTCTTCTTTTTTGCTTTTTTGAGACAGGGTTTCTCTGTGCAGCCCTGGCTGTCCTGGAACTTGCTTTGTAGACCAGGCTGGCTTCGAACTCACAGAGATCCACCTGCCTCTGTCTCCCAAGTGCTAGGATTAAAGGTATATGCCCCCACCGCCCGGCCTTCTTCACTGCCTTCTTATAGGAACCTGGCACATGGTAAATGCTCAGTAAATATGGGTAAGTGAGTGAGTGAATGAAAGGTACCCGTCCACATTGGATGGTCACACAGCCAGGAAATGATGTAACCGGGTCAGAGCCCACCGTCAGCGAGCCCCCTGCTCTAACAGCAGCGGCCAGCAGACAGGAAGTGCTGACGAGCTACCTGCTGAGTGATTGGCCTCACAGGTACTGTGCACAGGCATCTCACCGTGACCCTCACAAGCTCGGTCCATCCATGCCTTCCCACGAATCAAAGGACTTCTTTAGGAAGTGAAATGAATGAGTTGCCATCTCCTCTTGCAAACACTTTTCCTCCCACAGTATGGTGGTCTATACTGAGGACCCCAGGGATGGCTGGTGGCGGCTTCAGGACAGTGGGAAGAGGAGGAGGACACGGTTGCTCTCTGGCCTGGCCAGATCTGAGCTCCTTGGGTGGGTACTGCCTGCTAGACCCACACGAGCCACTTTTGGGAGGATGTATAAAGCAAAGTGACATGAACAGAGAAAAGGCCTCTACACCAGTGCAGGGAGGGACACTCAGCATGCCTGCATTTCCTCTGCCAGCTCGGAGCCTTTGTCTTAGCATAGTGCTGGCGTTGGTGTCTCAGATACATGGGAGTACTCTGTGGCATCAGGAACCCAAAAGCACTGAGCCCCAGCACCATGGTGTGGCCACACGTCCATCAGTGCATCTCCTAGGCACACATGTCCCGAATCCTCTCTGTGCTTCTCCTGCTGGGAACAACTGGCGGGAAACTGACCTTTGCGGGTCACAGCTCTTTTCTGATGGCTGGTGGCTTCAGGGGCATTCATATGCATCTGCCACAGGGCATTTAGAATGCAGGCGAGCAGCAGTACCCAAGCCTTCTGCCTGTGCCCAGCACCCGGAATAGTCAGACCCAAAGCCCAGGAAGACAGAAGGGGCCCGTAGACCAGCCCTTACCTGGCCTGGCTCGTGTCCAGCACCTGCCTCACTGTGGGTGAGTCTGTGATTCGGGCGTGAACTCGCTGCTGGCCTGAAACAAGAGACACCTCAGCCTCCGTGTCCTGCTCTGTGCCTGAGACCTCCTGCCTCTTCTTTTCTGACCTCTGACCTTCCTCCTGACCTAGCAAATCAGCCAGGCCATTTGTGGCATCTGAATCCACTGTGTCGTCCTCCACCAGGTCCTGAGAGCCCAGCTCCGGGCCCTGCGGTTCCTCTGAGAGTGCCCCCTCCAACTTCCACTCTTGCGTGGCGTCAGAGTCCTCGGCCTTGCTGCACTCCAGAGAGGAGTCCTCAGCAGTGACCAGGGAGGGGGTGAGGCCCGCAGACCACACCTGCATGTCAGACATCTCCAGCATGGTGTCATGCTCCGTGGCCGCCAGGGGGATGGCGTCTATGACAGCCACTTCGTTCCAGTACTGGTCTGCACACAGTGGAGAGGGGAGCGCGTAGTGCAGGGAGGCGGGGGACAGCAGCTCGTCCTGCAGCGAGGAGTAACCTGGAAGGGCAGACAGAGGGCAACATGCTCCAGAAGCGATTTTTGGTCACACACACGCTCACGTGCAGGACCACACACACTTACACACACAGGCACGGCCACAGAGAGGCATGCACATTCAGGGCAGGGACTTTCCAAGCTCCAAGTCCAAAGCTCAGGCCTTGTGGCTAATGCCGGGGCCACCCTGGCAAGAGAAACAAGGCTCTGAGCTGGATGGGGGAGGGGGGCAGCCAAGGGGTGAGGGTAGAGAAGGGGGCTCCTTTGCTGGAGGGCAAAGAAACATGATTGAGATTCGTTCTTATCCAGCTCTGAGCACTAGATAAAGAAGGCTTTATCCAAAGGACTTGTGCTCCGATCTGTCCTGATCGATCAGATGAAAGCCCCAGTCTCCGCGGCTGGCGGAGTAAAGGATGATCTTTCTTTGCTCAGTCTTTCGAGTCCTGTTAGGAATGTACCTTGGGCGGGGAGAGTGCAGCCCACCCAGGATCAGGGTCAGTAACAAGGCTGCCCTGGAGGGGTCTGACAGGGTACACTGAACATCCACAGACCTCAGTGCGGTGGTCAAGTGGGAAACAGGCTTCTGGATTGGCATGAAGTGACTTTTCCTCAAGGTGCATATTGGTTCCACAAACTCTGAATGATCTACAGTGGCACAGGTGAGAGTTCTAAGGGGTTAAAAATGGCGCAAGGTCAGAGGGCACCATGGGTCCAGCACACCTGCCCGCCGCCGGTGCTTCATCCACAGGCCCTGAGCCTATCTATCCACCCAGCTCTGGTTCCGCAGGGACCCAGCACAGCCTGGAATCTGCAGCCTGCTCCCATACCTGCTCCTTGCTTTGGAAATAAGCTCTAGACAGTGTCTGGCTGGCTTGGACCTCAGCTCCCTGGTGTTGAGATGTGACTATGAATGGACTGAGAAGTACGCCTGCAGGCAGGGGGATGAATTTATGTGTTGGGTGGCGATCGGTGTTCTGTCAGAGGTGCGTCAGCCCTCGCACCTCCAGGAGTCACAGAGAGGTCCCTTTTGTTCCCAGGAGAGCAGGTGCCAGTCTACAGACAAGCTTTTCTATCTGGCACGGTGTGTCTGAGGAGCCAGGGAACTGGCATGTGCCTACAGGGAAAGATCCAGGGGAAAACAAAGGAGTGTGTGTGTGTGTGTGTGTGTGTGTGTGTGTGTGTGTGTGTGTGTAAACAGGGAGGGGCTATGTTGTTTCTAGGGACCTTCTATTATCTAGTTCTCCAAGCTTTATGCCCAAACCCTTCAATCAGCCAGCCCCTTCCCAGTCCCCACAATCCCTAAACCAGGCCTTTACGTTCATACTCAGATCTTCATTCTTACTCTTTTCAGCCTGGCTTGCTTCCTTGCTCTCAGCTCTGGGCACCGGCTGGCTCTCCCATGGCCTCTGCATCTAACAGCACTGTCTACACTCATCCTCATTCCTCCACATACTCAGCCAAAACACATCCGCCAATGTCCGATTCCATGCCAGGCACTGTGCTAAAGGACACACACACACACACACACACACACACACATACACACACACACACACACACACACACACACACACGCAGATTCAATTCAGGTTCTCTTTTTCAACACTGCTTGTAGTGTGGGTCTCCTGGTAAATGCTTTCAGCTTGTACACATCTGGAAGAATTTTTATTTTTGCTTTAATTGAGTTGCTATTTTTTTTTTTTGAGACAGGGTCTCATCACGTACATGGCTGACTTGAAATTTGCTATCTAAATCAAGCTGTGCCGAGACTTGCGGCTCCCTTTCTGCCTCTCCCTCCTGAATGCTAAGATTGCAGGCATGCTAGTTTCCCTGGGATGCTCTTTACTATATAGCCCAGGTTGGCTTCCAACTTGCTATGCAGCTCATGTTGGCTTTGAACTTTCCTCTTCCTCCTCTTCTTCTAAGATAGAGACTCAACCACGTAGCCCTGGCTGGCCTGGCACTCGCTACATAGATAGACCAGGCTGGCCTTAAACACACAGAGACCTGCCTGCCACTGTCTCTTCGGGGCTGGGATTAAAGACATTGCTGCTACTAATACTTTTTCCTCTTCCTCCTCCCTATCCCCGTTTTCCTTCCTTTTACCCCCCTCCTCTGTCCTCTCTGTCGCCACTGGGAGCAACCCCAAGTCTCACATATTCTAGGTAAGCATTCCATGGCGGGGCATGCTCCAAGCCCTGTCTGCTCTTTCTTTGAAGAAAGAGCTTAACTTTGAAGTACAATGGTGTTTTACTTCAAACTCATCAGTTTCTTGCTTATACTCTTTCCCATGAGTCTATCATCCTTATTTTGGTTCCCTTGTACTGAGTTCCCTTCCATGCTCACTTCTGACCAGTTTGCTTATTGTATACCTCAATATAATTGCTAAAATGCTTCCTGTATGTGGAGTTCATGATACTTCTTATACCAATGTATTTATAATTTCCATCAAGTTCAGAATACTTTCAGCACATATATGTACATCTACATACATATATATGTACACACACATACACACATGCTTTTGGAATTGTCCCAAAGATCACTGATGGTTTTGATATCTTTTCTTGTCTTCCTGTATTTCAGTTTGGAGTGCGTCTGCCGACAGAGTGAGTCTCTGTGCAGCTAGGCAAATGCTCTGCTGCTGAGTGTCGCCTGGAACACTGTGTTGAATACAGTCACAGCTTTTCCAACTGTCCCGCCATCTTTGTCTGTCTGTCCCAGTCCCTCCTTTTTTTCCCATTACTGATTCCATTTTCCTGCTTCTGGGATCTGGCCCTCTCTAACTAGCTGCCAGACACCGTGAACTTGACCTTTTGAGTGTTGGATATTTTCGTAGCCCTGGACATCCTTGGTGGCTGTCCTGTTAAGCGGTTTATTTGGAAAGCAGTTTGATCCCATTGCATTTTGCTTTCAGGATTTCTTAAGCAGGTCTTATGCATTGCTCAAGCTCGGGTTACTTATTCTCATTTTCTGAAGCTTGATCCTTCTTTCTGTAACGAATGTCTGAACGGCCAGGCTAGCCATTGGGAATATCTGATCAATACTCAGCTGAAGCATGTAGGTGACCTTCCAAAGGACTCTAGTGTTCTGACTCTCTCTGTGTTCTTTTGAGACAGATTTTCTCAGTGTAGCCCTGGCTGTCCTAGAACTCTCTTTGTAGACCAGCCTGGCCTCAAACTCACAGAGATCCACCTGCCTCTGCCTCCCAAGTGCTGGGGTTAAAGGCGTGGATCACCACCGCTCGGCTGCTTTCTGATTCTTGTTAGATGTCTCCTTCCTGGCCTGCTATCTCTGCAAGTATAGCTGCTTTGGATTCCATGACCTCAGCAGCCTCTCCTTAACCCAGGGCGACCACCTGGGTTTCCTTAGAAATGCTGTTAACGCTGAATCTGGGCCTCAGAGAACTCTCTTCATTTGTGTCTCATGGACCGCCGACTCTCGCTTCCTCACGTCTAAGGTCTTGCCAACTGCTGTCTCATCGAGGGCTTTCCAGTTTGGGGCAGCATCATTGAGAAGGGGTGTGTGTCTAATCCCTATGACTTGGCCAGAAGTGGTGTACATCATAAACACATTGTCATATACAGCCCTTCTGTCACCCTTGGGAATCTCATCAGTATTTCAGGGTGGAGCTCTTCTGTCCCCCAAACATCCGAGGCTCTGGGACTCATCTGTAACCCTTCCAGCTTGAAGCTTCCACGTTGTTCATTTGAGTGGAAATTTCATCTAAATTAGGTGGGAGTGGAGAAGACATATGTATAATTTCTGTTCATTGTCACCCCTGGTGACTGCCTCCAGGATGTTTTCCATTTTTAGAGGACCCGACCCACCCACTCAGACTTCGATCCGAGGATCTCAGCAACTACGGAACTGACATGGGTGGGTATCACTGTTAGTGTGGTGCCATGGTCACTGAGGCCTATGTACCCTCATGGGGATGTCTCACTAGGTCAAGGGTAGGAAAGACCTTGGGAAGATCGACTTCAGTCCTACCTAAGTTTCAGAAGTGCTCATCATTCTAGGACTCTTGCAGCTCTGTTCCACTTGGGTCACCAGCCCATCCTCCAGTCTAAAGGCCTTGTACTTGACCTTGGGAAGATCAGGAAGTAGTCACATACATAAGGCTTGCAGCAGAGTAAGTCAGGGGCCAGCCTGTCTGCCGCCTTCCTTCCTTCCTTCCTTCCTTCCTTCCTTCCTTCCTTCCTTCCTTCCTTCCTTCCTTCTTTCTTTCTATAAAACACATAGGGATTTCTTCCAAAACCACTGTGCCGGTCTCTGCAGGGCAAGGAGCAGGTTCTCATGGTGGGAAGAGGACCCTACTCCACTTGCCAGTGTTGAGTGGGTTCCTCAGGGCCACAATGACCGAGTCCTCTCTCAGTAATATCTGTGCCTATATTTCTTTGCGTTGACTTCTTGAGTTGAGAGGAGGGTGGGCCTCTCTCCATAGCAGGTCCTTGTTGACGTTGGCATGAACTACTTCGGGCCTTGTCAGTCTTGGGGACCTGGGTCACCATCTCCTCCTTCACATTTTCCAGCACCAGGTTGCATGGCTTGTCAAGGGTTTCACCCGGCCCAGGAGTTTCCTGTTGTGGCTGTTGATGGGCACTTTCAGGTTGCTGACCGACTATGTGAGCACAGAGAGTGGCCCCCGTGCTAAGTGCTCCTCCCCCACTTTCCACGGCTCCTCTGGCGTCATCTCATTCTTGGGTCTGTCGAGGAGGCTCTTGGGGGAGGTTTTGCCTGCAGATCATGCCTGCCTGGGGCTTCTTGAGTAGACTGAGAGCTGGGTGGGACTCCAGGTGGCCTTTCTTCCTAGCAGGTTACTGTCCTGGGTCTATACTAACCCAAATGCAGTGATCATCCTCGCAGTTCAGTGCTCGTAGTCAATAAAAGGTGGGGACAGGTAACCTGGCCCCAAACAGGAGTCATGCTTCACTAGCTGTATCATTAAACACTGATATAAATAAGTGCATTTTGCATTTTGTCCAACTAGACATCTCATCAAGATAGACGGAGCTGGTGGGTATGAGATGCCTACTTTTTCTTTCCATATAAGAAATGTCTCATGGGGTTATTTTTGTTTTGTTTTTTAATAGGCATTTTTTTTCTCTGTGCTTAGTCCATGGACCTGTGTGGTCCCCTCTTATGTAGGAAAACTGGCCTTTGGGCCAAATTTCCTTTCCCACAACAGTGCAGGTCAGGAAAAGCCGTGATGGGAAAAACATGGCTCTCAAATAAGGACCCCACTCCCTGCCCCGCCCCTGCCCCTTTTCCGTAGACGCTGCCCTGAGTCCCTGTGACTTCAGGTGGAGACCAGCAGAGGACTGAGGTAAAACAACTCAAAAACTGAGGGGACTGTGACCATCGTAACGTGTAGGGCGTGACTGGCACCAGGACAGGTGCCGTGTGTCCTCCTCGTCAGAGGACACCCAGAGATGGTCCAGGAGGCTGGTGCCTCTTCCTCCCTGCACTTCTGATCATGTCTGACTGGAAGGACAAATGCGAGACAGTCGTTCTGAGACAGGGAGGAGGGAGCAACATTATATTCCAACCAATCCTGATGCCGAGGAGGCAGGGAGGATCAGGCCAAGGATCAAGGTATGATTTTGGCCCCCAACTGAGGGCATCATGCCTACAGGGGCCAGAGTCGAGGCTCATCTGGAGATCTGGGGGCTTTTAGGTACAGGAGGTTGGCACACTGCACAGAGAAGCCATTAAAGTCAGCAAAGCAGGAGGAGAGGCCTTTGAGGATGATGTCATTCTTTTGCTCAAATGCCACCACACAAAACCCGATGGTCCTTCTGACAGTCTCTAGGGTCGGCTTCCTGGTGCCCCTTAGGCCTCCCGCCTTCTCTCGCTCTACCTCCTACTGCCCTAGTTCTTCTGGTTCCTCACTATCTGTGAATCCACCAGGCACACCACCCTTCTGAAATGTTCTTTCCTTCTTGTTTACATATGGCTCATTCCCTCATCTTCTTTGTGCCTTTGTTCAAATGCAACTCTCCTACCACGCTACTCGGTCCCTTTATTCTAGCCTATGTACCCCCATATCCTTATGAGGCCATATCACACATAACACGGCATATATTCTCACGCATATTATCCATGGGCTCATAACACAAGGAAGATTTCACAAAGGCAGAGTTTTGTTTTGTTTTCTTGGCCGAGAACTAACTTCGCTCCCCTGCCTAGAATGGTGCCTAACATGTAGCTGATGCTTGAAAAAAACATGTGCCAACTGGGCTAGCCCATGGCAACAGAGCCCTATCATCAGACACAGAACACACAGAGACTCGGTCCCACTCATGGACTTGGGACTGCTGACGTATTAACACTCTTTTGGTCCGACTGGAGCCAACTGTCAGTCCTCCAGACCCAGGAACTCCTAAGGGTCTGCTAGTCCTGCGAATGCTAACTTAATTTAGGGCATAAACATAACCTGTGGATTTAACTTGATCGAAACAGCACGGGGGATACTGAGAAGCCCATGCCATCCAACAAGGATCCAGTGTCTCGTCCTTTGTATTTCCCAAAGCTTACAGATTTTCTCAGCTGCCCTTCTTTTTCCTTCTGCGAAGGGGGAGCTGGCCTACTTAGGAGCTCCCCATAGGGCTCCAACCAGGTTCCTAGAGGGCAGCTACGATCCCCACAGCTGTAGATCGCTGTTCTGGAACCCTCTGGACCTGAAGAGTGAGTGGAGCATACACATCAGCAGCCACCACAAGGTAACACAGACAATACGCCATGCACACGCAACAGATGCCCATGGGGACAGCCATGAGATGCATGGGGTGGGGCTGGGGGCTAGGGGTCCTCCGTGACATGCACTTGTGAAATCTGACGGCTCTGGACCCTTGGCCGGGTGGAGACAGTGGAGAACAGGAAGAACAAAGGAGTGAGGAGTCAGGATGAGGTCAGAGGCGGAGAGAGGAGACAGGAGACAGGACATGATCAGTAGATGAGCCCCACACCTGACGGGGCTAGATAGCATGTTTCAGGAGACACAAGACATGAGAGAGGAGAGAGAGAGAGAACGGGAGAGGTTTGGCATGCACCGGCCCCACCTGACTGAAGGAGGCCCCTGTGTCCAGCCTAGTCTAGAACTCACCTGCCCCTGGTGGTACTCCCTGCTCCCTGATAGCACCACAAGCTGTGACTTGGGTGCTCTTGTGTTCAACGTGTACATGGGCTAGGGACAGCCTTGAAAACTACCAGCTTGGGGAGCCCTGCTATCCCCGCATAGCTGTCCATAGTGAGGTAGGGACACCACAAGAAGACGCACCCCACAGTTGACAAGAGTTTCAAAGTTAGTAAAGCAGCTTGGAATCTAACCCAATGTCTAAAGACAAGGAGACGTCTCTGCCCTGTGAGCACCAGCAGGCAGGCAGGGCCTACGGCGCAGGCTTCTGGGCCCCCACCATGGGCTGAGGTAGAAGTGGGGCCCCACTCGTGTCCACCGGCCAGAGAGAGAGGGCACGAAGAGAAAGGCCTTGGGACCCCCAGGCTCTGCTCCTTCATGGCAATGCCTGCCTCCATGGCCGCTCTGGGCAGAGGGCAGGTCTTAGACACAGCTCAGTGGCAAAGGTCAGGGCCTCCTGGGGTGGGTCACACTGGGACTCCCTGCCATGCTGAACCATCCTGAAGAGTGCGGGGAAACAGATGAGATGGGGGAAAAAGGGAGAGAGTATGACAAGAAAGAGAGACCGGGCTCGAGAAGACACCCTTAGTCCCGAGGGTTCACAGTGGGATGTTAAACACCATCAACTGATCCCCTGAGACCCTGGGCCAGAGCCTCCCTGTCCCTTGCTCCCTAATCACTGAATATGCTGCAGACAGGGACATGAGAGGACCCATGCCTTGTGAAACAGAAAGCTTGGAGATTCTAGGGCAAGGGCCTAGGTAACTTCTTCCCAGACTCAAATCCTTTCTTGCCATGCCAGGCCGCTCTGGGACCTTGGTTCTGGGGGCTGGTGGTGAGGGCCTGGGTACTGTTCCACATGTGGGCACGGAGGCAGGCAGCCCTGGGGGAGGATGCCCCCCTGCACAGGTGGGTGCCAGCTGTCTCTCTCACTTGCCTCTGCTCTCCCTGGTAGCAGGAGCTCATCACCGACAACCCTCCCAGGAGGGAGAGATGGTTGAGGGGAAATGGAGTGTCATGGGAAGGGGGCCATTGTTGCTGGTGCTGGAAGGCAGGGCCCCAGCTCAGCTCGGTCTCACGGGACACTCACCATTCATCTGGGAGGGTGACAATGAGTAGTCCCGGTCCCCGTGCCGCCGGTCTGGTTTGAGGTTGCGGCTCTGCCGGCCGGAGCCCTCCAGCATGTTAACGATCTCGCTTCTGTCGATGTTCCGCAGGGCTGCGTACAGATTCTCCACTGTTGGGACAGAAGAGAGGAGGTGCTTGAGGAGCAAACCCACGCCATTCTAGAGAGCCAGGCTCGCTGTGCAGGCCTAGCAGACACGGGTCAGGAGGAAGTCTGGGGAAGAGAAACAGTTCCTGTTCGTGGATAACATCTTTTTATACAACAGGTCTACAAAAAAAAACTAAGAGTGGCCCGTTGTGGTTCGGCTTTTTTTGGTTTTGTTTCTTTCAATGCTGGGGATGGAGCCCTGCTGTGGGACGTCTTTCTGGATGCTGTGAATATGTGTTGCTCTGATTGGTTGATAAGTAAAGCTGCACTGGCCTATGGCAGGGAAGGATGGAGCCAGGCGGGAAAATCCAAGAGAGACAGTAAGAGAAGAAAGGAGAGTGGGGAAGACGTTGCCAGCCACTGCCAGGAGAAGCAAGATGTCAAAGTACCGGTAAGCCACAAGCCATGTGGCAAAGTACAGATTTATAGAAATGGGTTAATTTATGATGTAAGAGCTAGGTGGCGAGAAGCCTGAGCCATTAGGCCATACAGTTTGAAAATTATATATATATATATATATATATATATATATATATATATATATATGCCTCTGTGTGTTTATTTGAGATCAAGCAGGAAGTGGGTGGGAGAGATTGGTCCAACTACAGGGCCCCGGCGGGACACAGGAAATCTTCCAACTACAGAGCCCATGGCCTCGTGCATGCTTGGCAAGTGTTCTGGCGCTGCTGAGCACAAGCCAGATGCTTAGTGACCAATGTGAAGTATCTAAAGGTAGGTGTGTGTGTGTGTGTGTGTGTGTGTGTGTGTGTGTATGTGTGTGTGTGTATTTGTGTGACAGATGTAGGTGTGTGTGATAGCTATAGGTGTGTGTGTGTGTATTTGTGTGACAGATGTAGGTGTGTGATAGCTATAGGTGTGTGTGTGTGTGTGTGTGTGTGTGTGTGTGAGAGAGAGAGAGAGAGAGAGAGAGAGAGAGAGAGAGAGAGAGAGAGAGAGAGAGCGCTGTAATAGCAATGAGAAAATAAGGCGGGAGACTGTCCCTTTGAAGTCCTGGTCTACATCAGAGGATGTAAGAAGTGGATAGAAGCATCCAGCTCCTGCATAGGGCAGGATTTGGAGGAGTTGCTGAAAAACAGAGTGAGACAAGTCTTTCCCAGGCAAGAGGGGGGTTCCTAAGAGAACAAGAGCAGAAGCAGACTGGGGTAGGCCCACCTGACTGCTCTGAGACCACAGAACTCATTCGGTTGAGAAATTCAATAGGAGTTCTTTGAAAACAAGAGTCTTACATCCTGTAACATGTGATTCTCAGGGGTCCAGGGCAATTTCCCCCCCTTCCTTCTGAGAATGGGAAAGGTTGAGGGCAGGAGCCATTGGTAATGTGATCTGGTAGGGTTGCCTAGGAGACCTCAAGACTATGAGAAGTGACGGAGATGGGAAAGCCCAGGCCCGCAGCAGGACTGGACTCTGAAAGAAGGGCTCTGGTGAGGGCAGCTCTCTAGCCAGACAGTGGGCTGAATGGTACTGACTCTTCGCATTTTCGCCTTCTCGGGCCACCCAGAGGGTCAGCAAGGCTGCGCTCTGCTCCAACAAGGAGTTGGGGTTTTCTACGCGGATCCGGTTGATGTCCTCCACCGTGAACTGCAGCTCCCGGGCCAGCTCTGCAGGCAAAGAACCAAGAGCCAGTATGAGTGCCAAGTTTATCACAGTCCCCATTAAATCCGGGGTTCCTTCCCACCAGGAGAGATTTGGTGCGGAACACGTATCTGCCTCCGTGTGTGCCTAGTGAATGGGGCAGGGAAACAGGCATCAAATGAGTGAGTGATGAGTGAATGAAGACATTTCCTTTCTTCTTTTCCAACTTCACTGGGGAGTGATGAGACAAGCTAGTCCCCAGACTTCGAAGGCGCCATAGCTCAGGTCACCTGCAGCTTTGCACAGGTGGCCACTGGCTGTCCTCCAAGAAGTAGAGGATAGGGAAGATTCCCCGTGCTTACGACAGAACTTCCCTCTGTTACTTTTACTGTGACTGCTCACAGGTGTTTAGAAGGGGAATACATCAGAGTACTTTATGTATGAGGAAGACTGGTAACTACAGGTCAGAACATGACTATACAACACACCACACACACACACACACACACACACACAAACACACAAACATACACCACATATAAGGACACAGACCATATACTTGTATGCAAATGTGCACATGTCCAGCATACATACACATGTGTTTATATTCATGGACATGTATAGACACAGTACACCTTTCACACACACACACACACACACACACACACACACACACACACACACACACACACACCCCAAGCAGGAATAGAAATAGCCTAAAGAACAGATAGTTCCCAAATTCTGAATTCCTGCCACACAGCTTTTCAGGAAGTTCCCACTGTGGTGTCTGAGTCATCTAAAGCACTGTGCCGGGTGAGTGCACACAGGACGGTCATCCCCATAAAGATTATAGCAGAGGGTGGCGAGAGAGAACACGTCAGTTTACAGAGCCCGAGGTTACATCAACATGTGGAGCATTTTCCTCTGCCTACCTGCTTCCCTTCAAATCCTGTCTGCCCTGCTGTAGCCAGGAAGTACCATAGGCTCCGCTATAGCCAGAGGCAAAAGGTGCAACATCTGGAGAAGACCTGGCCTTTTCCCCTTCTCCCACAGCAAGCTGCCTCCGAGAAGGTACTGAGTAGCACTGAGAAGGCAGTGGACACCGCCACAAGATATACGTATATACGTATATTACATATATATGTGTGTATGTGTATATATGTATATGTATGTATACACGCACACACATATATCATTTGTCTGTGTGTTTGTGTTTATTTGTTTCATTTTCTGTGTTCTGTTACTAGCTACCAACCTGCTTTATTAAGGTGGATCTTCACAATCCCAGTGATAAAACAAGGTAAACCAGTACACCCAAAGGCAGCTTACAACGTCAAGCGTTGGTGGTGTTAGATATAAAATCTGATGTTTATTTTCAAAGGTGTCTCAAGCCAGCTTAGGTCCAGCTCATCTGCAGATGAACAGGAAACACTGGACCCTTGCTAATGCCCGCTAGCCTAGCTATTCCCCCACCACACGAACTAGCGGTGGAGAGTAGAAACTTAGTAGTAGCCGAGTCTGCCTGTGAGGCCATGCACCTATGAATCTTTGAAATACACAGAATTTAAATGTAGAGATGAACCCAGACACAGTTTCTGCTGAGAAACATTCAAACATAAACAACAGTGGGAGAGATATGATTATTACAGAAGGCTCACGGCTTAGGATTTATAAACGCTTTTCTGCGCTCAACCAGCGCTCCTGATGGCCTAGGCTGATGCTCAACTTGGCAAGGTCGTAAGATGAAGGTCTGTTTCCCTGGAGTCTCTGCTACTCTTGCTATAAAAGTAAGGATAACTGTTTCTCACAATGCTTCCAGGGGAAGTAGACGAACATGGCGGGGGTGGGGGGGGAGGCAGGAGGCTCACTGCTCTCCACAGTTGCCCAGTGGCATTGTTTATAAAATGGGCCATCACAGACTCAAAGCACAATGGATGATGAAGCTGGACGCACTTCATCCCCGGTCACCCAGGAGGAAGGATCATGGGGGTTAGGTAGATCTGGTTTTTTTTTCCTCTGTCCAAATTCCATAACTCACCTGCCCAGCTGAGGCCGAGGTGCTCGGTGATGACCGCCATCTTCATATCAACACGGTCTGTGTCACTGGTAAAACCTGGGAAGATGCATTGGATTGCAGTTAGCCGCGGGCGCAGGTCGCAACACAGATGAGGTGGGTGTCTGGCCCTTACAAAAGGGTGCCCAGGTAAACACAGGCCCTTCAGATCACACTGTCAGGTAGAGACCTAAGGGGAAGGCTTTGCCTGCTGCAGATAAAATAGGATGAGTTGACACTGGGACAGAGTCCTTGATAAGGACATCCTTGACAGATTGCCTTGATGGGAATGTATCTGCACTCTTATAAGAGCAAGCATATTGGGGTGCTAGGCGAGGGGCTCCTACCCAGCCGGGACTCGCTGAGAAGGCTGTATCGAAGGGTCAGGGGCGTCAGTGTCCTCCTCCTGTCTTCTGCTCCACCGCCCTGCAGAAGACAGAGAAAGGTTGCAATGGATTTTGGACGCACTCTGTCTTAGAGAAGCCGATGCAAGCTCTCGTGTTTTGGTGGTCCATGGCCTGACAGATAAAACACGTGGTATGAGTTGGGAGTGGAAGGAGGTTCGTGGTACGTAAATACTTCATTAATAATATCAAGAATGGCAGACCCAGGTAGCCTTTACTGTGTGAGTTGCTCCATTTTATACTGGGAGCCACCTATGAGGCAGGTAGGTACAACTTCTTCTTTAAAAAAAAAAAACATTTTTAAAAGATTTATTTTATTCATTATATATAGTGTTCTGTTTGCATGCATGCTTGCAGGCCAGAAGAAGGCGCAAGATCTCATTACAGATGGTTGTGAGTCACCATGTGGTTGCTGGAAATTGAACTCAGGACCTCTGGAAGAACAATCAGTGCTCTTAACCTCTGAGCCATCTCTCCAACCCCTGGGTAAAACTTCTAGTTCACTAGTGGGGAAACTGAGGCACAGAGAGAAACTTGCACAAGATCACCCGGTAGAGACAGATTTTGAATTTAAGCTCGTTTTTTTCTTTCTGGATTCTCTTCCACTTGATGACTCATTGCTGACTCACACTGGCCTAAGGTTTAACACTAGGGCCTCTTTGTTCTAGGCACTGGAAACCCCACTTGAGAGAGAAGTAGGTTGACTCTCATCCTCAGAAGGAAAAGAGAAATTGAGTCACGTAGCTGAAGGTGACCTTGTTTCTCTTCTAGGTGACCACAGAAGGCCAATGACTCAGAAGCACAATAGCCCTGACTGAAACCTGGAGACATTCTGAAGGTGGAGTCGCTCCAAAGGTCCAAGCGACACCATGATGCTCTCACAGGGATCAAAAAGAGGCCATTGGTCAAGACTCCTTGGCTGAGCATGGAAACCTGGGTTTTGACAGTGGCAGGGGACACCAGGTGTTTGAGAGGAAAGACAGGCGAATAAATGGAAACGAGACTTGACAACTTCTGTCGATGAGTAAGTGACCTTGGGGCAAGTCCCCCCTCAGCTGTAAGCCTCAGACGCCTCAAGAGCATCAGGGGTCGGGGGGTGAGGGGTGGGGAGTGGATCTGTCCTCCACATTCTAGGGAGGCTGGCTCCATGTGAACAGTCCTATCAGTACCTGACCCTGACATTGGCTCCTCACATCACGTAACCAGGCTTTTCGGACGTTCCAGGGCAAGCTTTCTCTGCCTAGCCACAAAGTAAATGCCCATAGCAGAGCAAGAGCCCCGAGGAGCCTGGAAATTGAAGCTGGTGCTTCAGAACACAGGAAGGAGCCCTTTGGACGGATGCGTGTTCTGGGGGCTTCTAAGGGAAATTGGCGGTGGCAGCTCACCTTGGTACAGGGGGGCATGGTGATATTCAAGTGGCAGAGGATGTGCTGGGTGTCCTCGTATTTCATTGCCTTTCGAAGGAACGACAAGAACCCTCCTGGCTCGCGACTGCTGTCCCTCACCTAGATTCAATTACACACAGGGAGCTTTATCAGGGCCCTGGATGCCTCCAGGCTGGTGTCCTCCAGGGGTTCCTGCCTCCCAAACTCCTAGACCAAGAGAACAGGGTGGCCAGAGGAGGCCAGCAACCTTCACAGGGATGGCCAAGCGGTTCTCTCGAAACGATTGGAAGTGGAAGCTTCGCTGTTGGGTTGCTTTCTTGACAGGCACCAAGTTCCCAGAGAGTTCTGCAAACAGAGGCATCCCTTCCAGAACCTACAGGGAGAGAAAAGCATGCTGAGCTCGTATAGAAATGCCTGTAAGTTTCTGTGATTTCCCCTAACTGTCCCTCACACAGGGGGTGGCTTATGAGAAGCCTCGCTGTTCTTTTAGGGAAAAGTGTCATAAATGGGCCATGCTCCCTTGGTGTAGACTTGTAATGAACATGTTGCCAAGAACTCAGCGGCCTGTCAGGACAGCAGAGCATGGCTCCTGAAAAAAAGCCCTGGTCTGTATTCTTAAGTCTATCTGAAGATGTTTTTGTTTGTGAGATGTGCTCAAAAGGCGACAAATACTTCTCACATACGAGGATTCCTTCTGTGTGCACAACAGCTTCAACTGAGATGTTCTCATGTTTAGATCTGACAGTTGGGGAAACTGAGTCCTGTAGACAGTAAGTACAATAAGCACTTTGACCAGTGAGTGCTAGGGCAGCATCAGAACCAGGCACGCCTAAGTCTTAGCCCTGTATTTCTGATACCAAACCACTAAGCCAGCTCTCCTGGGTGTTTTCTTTCTTTCTTTCTTTCTTTCTTTCTTTCTTTCTTTCTTTCTTTCTTTCTTTCTTTCTTTCTTTCTTTCTTTCTTTCTTTCTTTCTTTCTTTCTTTTTCTTTTCTTTTTTTTGATACAAGCCAGAGTCACGTGAGAGTAGGAAACCTCTATTAAGGAAAGCCTGTGGGCAAATCTGCAGGGCATTTTCTTGGTTGCTGATTGCCCAGCTCACTATGGGCAGTGCCAGTCCTGGGCAAGGTGGTCCTGGGTGGTATATAAAAGCAGGCTGAGCAAGCCATGAGGAGCAAGTCAGTAAGCGGCGTTCCTCCATGGCCTCTGCTTCAGTTCCTGCCTCTAAGCTCCTGACTGAGTTCTTGCTCTGACTTCCTTCCAAGATAGACTGTGATATAGTGATAAACTGTAAACTGAAATAAACCCTTTCCTCCCCAATGCTTTGGGTCATGGTGTTTAATCACAGCAATCGAAACTCTAAGACATCAGCTTTCCCAGGTAAGTCCAGCTAAGATTCCGAGGCCAGACCCTCAGACAGTCCCTAGCTCACTCTATAAACATGGGAGAGAATCTTGGGATGGTGATAAGTTCAAATGCTGTTCCCATCCTCTCTTATACTTATCCACATGGCCCCTGCTTTCCTAGATGCTACCCCACCCCAGGGTTGCTGGTAGAAGCAGGGAGTTTGAGTCAAATCCTATAGCTACGGTGTCTGCAGCTTGAGGGTGACTTTAACCCTCTCTCTCCCGGTCTTGGCTTTCCAGTGTGTGCACTGGGGTAACAAAGGTGCCCACAGCTAAGGGAGCCACGCCCTATCTTATGAGTAAGGTACTTTAAGAAAGAAGGATTTCATATGCCTGCGCGCGCATACGCAGGCACCCACAGAAACCAGAAGAGGGCACTGAACCTCTTGGAACTAGAGTTATAGGTGGTTGTGAGATGTCTGATATGGGTGCTGGATCTGAACTCAGGTCCTCTGCAAGAGCAGTAAGTGCTCCTCACTGTTGAACCAGCTCTCCAGCCTCACAAATTACTTTCAATTGTGCCAGATTCATACGAACTTCAGCAAGTGCCAATTCTTCTTCTTCTTTTTTTTTTTTTTTTTGGTTTTTCAAGACAGGGTTTCTTTGTGTAGCTTTGCGCCTTTCCTGGAACTCGCTTTGTAGACCAGGCTGGCCTTGAACTCACAGAGATCTGCCTGCCTCTGCTTCCTGAGTGCTGGGATTAAAGGCGTGCGCCACCACTGCCTGGCGCAAGTGCCAATTCTTATGCTACAAGTCCCTGAGATGCCTGAGGTGGTGACCCTCGTGTCTGTCATAACTTATCTAAGATGATGCTTGGGAGAGGAGCTGAAGCAATAAGGTCTAACGGTCCCTATGACTTCAGAGGGAGGACTCCTGGCCTGGCCTGGCCATCGTGTCCCAGAAGCCAGCCATGAAAGCCCCCTTATTAAACCCAGGGCTTTATTTCCTTGTGTGCAGCGGCTGTCATGAGGAGACCCGGAGCCACACCTCTATGTCCCTGCTCCGTGCCACCTCCACGAAGTTCTCGTGCTGCTCCAGGGTCTTGTCCACTTTGTCGTCCGTCATGCAGTAGCAGCGTAGCCGTCCTTCCCGGGGGTCATTCATCTTGGCAAAGATGACGAACTTGGCCATGTAGGGGACCGCGGTGAGCTCCTTGTACAGCAGGGTGGCGAAGTTTACAGCCTCCGCGGTCCGAGGGCAGTCTGACAGCCAAAACCTAAAAGGAGGCGGCGAGTGGCAAGCGTGGCCACGCAGCAGCGACTGCACCCTGTCTGGCGGGGGTGGGGGTGGGGGTGGGGTGGGTGGAGGGGGGGGAGCAGCAGAGAAGGAATCTCAAGCCTGGGAGAGCAGGCCGGGCCGCGGGGGTGGCTCCCTGCAGCCACCATGCTGGGCGAGGAAGGGCCGAGTCTCACCTGGCCGAGACATTGGTGGTAAAGTTGGCACACTCGTTGGCATACACAAGCTTGGTTGTTCCCGTTATATCTTCCCACTGGGCTTGGTCAGTCCCACCTACAACAGCAGCAGCAGGACAGGGCTGGGGGCTACTTTCCGTTCACAAGCATAAGCTTACCAAGGCGCTAGGGCAGAAGTGGTACCGCCTGGGTGACCCTTAGTCTGCAAAACCTGAGCACTCTATGCCCCCACGCTGTCCCGAGGACTTGTCCTCAGATCCTATGGACTTATACTCAGGTCGTTTTTCTCCCATCCCCTGGGGAAGCTGTAAGAGCCTAAGGTAGTTGCTGGCTTTATCTTTGCACCAGCCAGGGCGTGCCCCAAAACCAGCTGCTGCCAAGGAAGCGGGCCCCAGGAGCATCACTCACCGATGACGCTGCACAGTAGGCGCAGGCTGGTGGTGTCCCCCTCCCCACTGTCCCTGGGGTTGTCAGTCCAGGAGGGAGGCAGCAGGATTCGAAGCCCAATGGGACGGTGGAATTTCCGGCGCCTTGGCTCCACCGTGACAATGGGGCTGAACGTGGCCTGGTTCCCTAGGAGCTTGGTCACCAGCTCGTCTGGGACAGGCTGTGCCTGCCAAGTGACGAAGACGGAAGGCTCAGCCCCAGGCAAGTCAGATAGGGTCAGCCAGGTACCCTCAAAGTTCAGGTGAAGAGCTGACCCCACCTCTACCCCCCCACCCCATACACTTTGTGGGCCTGACCCCACGGCTTCGTGTCTTTCTGAACCTTTCCTTCCGTCTCCCATTTCCATGCTTTCCCTCAGCACTTTGGCCCACTTTGGGCCTCCTGTGGAATCCTCCCTAGGCCACGCAGCTGGCCACACAGCTGGCCACACTCAGTGGCCACACTGGGCTGTCTACTCTTCGGGAAACATCTGCTCACCCCCTCCCTCCCAGAGTTCCCCCAGCTCAGATTTCCCAGACCAAAGTGTGGGACTGTCCTGGGGGGTGGGGGGTCGAGTCTTTTCTAGAGCCTGGCTCCCATGTCGCCAGAGGAACTGGCAAGGAAGGGAACCCCGAGCCCATCACCTGCAGAGCCAGCTTCACTTTCTTGGTGACAGCGTTTTCGGGGAACGTTGCCTGTACCAGGGGCACCAGCCGGCTCTTCAGGGAGCCCCCTTCGGGACCGATGGTGTCGTAGTCCTGGCAGAGCCGGGACATGATCACGAAGTACAGGGGAAAGTCGGTGGTGATGATGCGGCACACGCGTTTCTTTTCCAGCTCCTCCAGGCTCCCCAGCTCTGGAACCACAAGTTGCCTCAGGAAAAGCTATGACTGTGGTTCTAGGGTCTCCACATCCCGGACACAGACCCTCCCGAGGAGCTGGGCAGGGAGGTGGCCTGGAAGGAGGAGTGTCTGGGCCCAGAGGCGCTGGGCATGGGTGGGGGGGGCACTATGTCCACCCACAGGTCCTGGGGATCCAGCACTTGGTCATAAGGACCATCTCCAGCCTCTCTTAGCCTCCCCAACCCCAGGCAGTGCTGACCGAGCACCCCGAGTGTGCAACCCCAGATCCCGTCTTCCCAGAACTCTCGGGCCCCTTCACCTTCGTCCATGCCGTTAAGGATCTGGTCCAGGTAGCTTTCTCCATAACGGCTCTTGTGCTCCTTCCACACAGATCCGTTTTCACTCCTCAGGACCACCAGTTCACGGTCCCCACGGCCATGCGAGGCGAAATGGGGGATCTCCACAATCACGGGGCTAAGGTAGAACATGGCGGAGGGTGTTCGAGGGGAGGCCCAGACGGCCGGCCACAAAGGGGACGGCAGCGAGCCCTGCTCACAGCCCGCAGGGAGAAGGGCCTATGGGCCAGGGCTGTGGAGGAACAGAGCTGCCCTGGACCACGGAGGCTGAAGCCTCCCAGTGTTCTTGGTGGACAGCAGAGCTCCAGTGACCAGAGAAGACTACCCGCATTTCACTCCTCTGGAGGGTCTTGGGGACCCCTCTGCGGGGAACACCTTCCAGATGAGCACTCTGGTATTTACCTAAATAAACCCAATGCCCCCCCAAATAGCCAATTTTTCCTCTATTCTCTTCCTTCGCATCCTAGCACTTCTGAGAGCAGTGGGCTCCTCTAGAGCCGTAAACTGCTCCATGGGCCTGAGAGGGCCGGGAAAGCCTGTTTGTCACCACAGCCATGAGATGGCGGGCGCTGCCTGGGTGGGGGGTGGGGGTGGGGGTCCTCCAGTCTCAGCTGAAGTGGTGGGGATTGATTGGAGACACTAGTGGCACACATTCCCCACGAGGATATCTCACCTAAGGAACTGGGCCCCCGTCGGTCCCAACGCAATGATCCTGCTGGCCAGGCCCTCTTCCTCACCCAGTGGGGGTGGTGTGTTCAGCTTCTGAGGCTTGACCAAGCGGCAGGTGATGCGTGTGGGCGCCGCGCATGTCCGCGGAGGGATCACCACCCTCAGGCCATTATGACGGCTCCCTCTCATGGATCCTCCCCGGGCATCAACCATGAAGCTCACCAGGAACCTAGACGCACAGGTAGATCAGGACAGGACTGGCTTCCTTCTCAAAGGCAGGAAAAGTGGGTCCCAGATTTGTGTAACACTCACCCTGTGTGGACGGGGCTGGCCACGGGGCTAATGTTGTCTGAGGTCTCTGTGGCTGGGCTACTGGGGATCAGGGAGTCCTCATCATACTCTTTAGATCCCTGCAGAGGAGAAAAAGGGCCTCCTGTCTCTTATCTCACCCCGAGGATACCCAAACATGTGCCCACGTCCTGCAGCACAGCTGGAAGAAACTGCTTCCGTGAAATGAACTCTGACCCCCAAAGGAACATGGCTTCCCCCTCGGGGTCTCTCCTTGCTAGCTGTCCTCTGCTTGGTGCATACACAGCTCACCCGTCCGCCCTTCTCTCTGCCGTTCTCCATGCTTTCCTCTCCAGAGCTGGTTCTAGGCTCTGCACCGTCACCTCAAGGCAACTTGCCCTGTTGGCACTGTGTGTGTGTGTGTGTGTGTGTGTGTGTGTGTGTCTGTGTGTCTGTGAGGTGAACCCATCAGCCTCTGCGGGGCTCTCCCATCGCGCCTTCACGCTTGGGTGGGTACGCTTAAGCAACGCGTATTTGCTGCGCTTTCTAGAAAACCTTCCAGGATTGCACAATCTCAGGGTTCCTTAACATCCCAGAGATGAAGCAGACAGCGTCGTAGGAGACAATTGTATATCTCACCATCCACTGCTCACAAGGGAGCCGTAGATGGGCTAAGTTAAACTGAGAGCCAAACGCTATTGATTGTACACAACTTCTGACTGGGTTTTTAACCTAAGCAAAGACTTGGAAATATGATTGCTCCTAACAAGGCTACTGCTAGGCAACACGTTACAAAGCGGCCCCTGGGTTTCTTTCCTGCTGTAGTAAGCCAGCGGCGCGGCTGCAGTTGTGTGGTTGTGTAGGGATGTCGGGGTTGTGTGAGGTGGTAAGAATGCCACGTGTATGTGTAGTAGAGCTTTAACAGTGTTGCGAATGTGTGGCTATATGCGTGGAAAGAGAATGGGCGGGCGTAAATGCAGGACAAGACTCACTCAGGTCCCCTGGGCTTGTTCCTGTTGCTTTGACAGCATCCAGGGACAGTGTCAGAGTGGTGCAAGTGTCCCATCGGATTATCTCTCAAATGTGCACCACCACCAATGCTGTATGGTGCTGATGCCCCAGTGTATTTTCAGACTCATATCCCTTTGTGGAGGAGGGAGGGGATTCAGCCCACCTCGGCTGTCAGGCCTGAGGGCAGACATGGCCAGCCTTCAACACCACATCAATTCTCTCATCTCTCTAGGAAATGTGCTTGCTCTGGAGGAAAGTGCCAATGGCCTAATCTTGAACCAGAAGAGATTAAACTATTTGAAATCATTCTCATCCTCCAGCTCTATCTACCTTTTTGGACGAATTCCAGTGGAAGGCTAGGAAGACCCAAACCAGGGTACGGTCATGAACAACGGTTACATCGACAACAGTGCCCTGACACCTTTCTGTCAGTGTTGGGTGCTGTGGGATGGTCTGTATGTCAAATTGTTCTGATTGGTCAATAAATAAAACACTGATTGGCCAGTGGCCAGGCAGGAAGTAGGTGGGACAAGGAGAGAGGAGAATTCTGGGAAGCGGAAGAAGGAGGCAGAGAGACACTGCAGCCACCACCATGACCAGCAACATGTGAAGACGCCGGTAAGCCACCAGTCACGTGGCAAGGTATAGATTTATAAAAATGGATTAATTTAAGATATAAAAACAGTTAGCAAGAAGCCTGCCACGGCCATACAGTTTATAAGTGATATAAGTGTCTGAGTGATTATTTTATAAGTGGATTGTGGGACTGCGGGGCTTGGGGAACCTGGAGAGAAGCCCTCCAGCAACAGTTGGGGTCTCTGGCTCCCATTATCAAATGAGGGAAGATGAGGAGAGGCACAGTTACCCCTTCTCAAGAGAGAGGAAGCTGATGTGCATCACAGGGGGAAGGCTTCCTTCCCGGTCCCACAACTGAACATGGCCTGAACATCTTCCTGCATATTATGATGATGTTTCTCATACTCGGAGCCCTCTGAGGCTCCTGGAACTCACAGCAGGCACAATGAGTATGCCAACCGTACTGGGCTCTACAGAACACAGGGAATCATGGGTTTGAAGGTGTGAGCCTCTCTACTTTAGCTCCGATTGTCCCCAGGTCATAGGAACACAATCATGGAATGTCCTCACTCTCTGCGAAGGGAAGAGACCAAGCGCTCCTTACCTGTTCCGGGTCTTCAGATCGGATGACCACAGTCTCAGGTGTGACACAAGGGATCCTTGGAATGGCTGGAGATTCCACCCTGTGAACCAGGAACATTAGACAATCAAAGAGCAGAATATTTGAAGCAGACCCCTCCGTCATTCCTGAGAGACCTAAGTGACAAACCTCAGTCCACCTGTAATGACCTGGCTTGCTCACGCCTCACCTCATCACATATGATAAAATGACTCTCTTATCCACAAACTGACCCATGTCCCCCGTGCACCTTGAACCGTCTCCTTCCCTAGGCACATCCCAGGCCTGGCTTTCCTCTACCTCTCTACTCTGAACCCTGGAGCTGCACCTGGATATCCACAGCACGATCCTCCCACCCACACTGAACCCATCTTACACTTGGTCTAGCTTCGGCACAAAATCCAACAGCTCTTTCTCCTCACCCACATCCCGGGAGTCCCGCCTCTCAGCCTTGGAGCCGACAAGTTCTTCACCTGAAAACCAGGAGCTCAAGTGAGTGGCAGACTGGAGACAAATCACTTTTTTTGTTCCTAACAAGCACTTTTCACAGCCCCCCTCTCAATGTCTACTCAAAAGCGGTGGGCAGTTTTGGGTTCTGATGCCCCAAGGGGCCTGTTAGCCATGGGAATTCCCAGGCCTGTTCTTCCAGCACTGGAGCCCAGGGTAGGCCAGTTTCGAGTCCCTCTGCCTGCCCCCAGCTTTGCAGGCTGGAAACCTACACAGCCAGAAAGAAGGTTTTTGTTTGATGAGTTCTCCATTACGCAATAGCTCCATAAAAAGAGTCACAGTTACAGATATTTCTCTTTCTTTCTTCCTTTCTTTCTTCCTTCCTTTCTTTCTTTCTTTCTTTCCTTCCTTCCTTCCTTCCTTCCTTCCTTCTTTCTTTCTTTCTTTCTTTCTTTCTTTTTCTTCCTTCCTTCTTTCCTTCTTTCCTTCCTTCCTTCCTTCCTTCCTTCCTTCCTTCCTTTCTTTCTTTCTTTCTTTCTTTCTTTCTTTCTTTCTTTCTTTCTTTCTTTCTTTTTTGAGACAGGGTTTCTCTGTGTAGCCCTGGCTGTCCTGGAACTTGCTTTGAAGACCAGGCTGGCCTTGAACTCAAGGATCCACCTGTTTCTGCCTCTTGAATGCTGGGATTAAAGGCATGAGCCACCACACCCAGCTTAGGTGACAGATATTTCTAGTCTGCCTTTACAGAGGAGTAAACAGCACTGTGCTGAATCCTATTCCCTCAAGGCTGTAGCATCCTTTTGTTATCAAAACCCCTTTATTTCCGTTATTATTTTTATACCTTAAGAACTCCTCATCCTGGAATGTTTATTTGTAATTCCAAATCTCATAAAGAGGATCTAGCTCCCTGCACCTAAATCAGCAACCTGCACCCCTCCCCCATCTTCTTGGCCTAACTGGAGCAGCAGCCTGGGCTCTGGGCCCCACATGCCTATCACCCTGCAGGAGGAGCCTGGCCCTGTGATCTGGAGCCGACAGGATGGAAGTGTAACTGTTCATGCAGGATGAGCACAGACAGGGTGGCATGGGCACAGATACAGAGGTGGTTTCATGGTGTGCATGTCCTGCTTAGTCAGCTCCGGGCCCTGCCTGGAGCCACGGAGGATGAGAAGCGGGCATGGGTTAGTGGAGGACTCGTGTGCTTATGGTGGGATGTGCTCTGGTGAGGAAGACCACAGCGAACAGAAAGCATTTCATACCCATTATAGTTATCTGAGCAGTTCCTGGAAGGCAAAGAAGAGCCAAGTTGAAGGGATGAGAGCATCAGGACCCAGTAAAGCGAGAGGCACGTCGCTAAGGGCGCATGTGCTGGAACTGTCTCGCTGACAGACATCCAACCTCTGAATTCCAGACAGAGGGGGCCAGAGAGCAAGCCCATCCCTGCTCTCCCGCCTGCATCCTCTCAATTCTGTGAGGAAGTAGGGCTTACTTGGGGAAGGGGGAAGGGAAAGATACCCTGGAGATCGGGAAGTGGAAACCTCAGTCCCCCAGTGACAACGAGAGACTCCAAACTTTCTGTCCACCACACTGTCCGAAGGGCAGCTGACCAGGATGCATCCATCCTCTTTTTAAACAGCCAGCCTTATCATTCGTGGAGGCTCCAGGAGAACAGCAGCCAGATGTTGCTGCAGCTGCTGCCAGCTCTCAGAGCTGCCTTGAGGCGACCCATCCATTCTAACTCCCACATAAAGATTTGAGATCTAAAATATTAACCTCTAAGTCCTCAATTTTTCCTTCACCTGGGATCCTCTGAAAAAGAGTTGTTCTGTCAATAGGCAATATTTGTAAGAAGCGGGTCTCCCTAGTTTCAATGTGTGCTTGTATGGGCAGCCTGGATCTGTTCTGAGGGACTCCAAGGGAAGCCTGAGAGGATGGAGCCTGAATTCATCACCAAAGGTTTTTACCTTCATCTTCAGACACATCCAGGATCTCATCCACCGTCTCAGGGTAGCTCATCCGATGCTTGTCGCTGACTAACTGGAAGGAGAAAGGGCAGAGGCTGGGACCCACACGGAACATGGTATCTTTGCTTCAGTTCAGCGGCTGCCCCGGAGGAGCAGCCAGGAAGGGAGATGGAAAGGTGTGCCGCCAGGCCTAGGAGGCATTTGATCTGGAAGCTGAAGCCTGGCGGGTACCATAATCAGGATAATGCCAGACCTCAGGCTGCCTGCCCGATTGCCTCACCCCTTCCCCAAGTCCCATCCAATTCTTTGGTCACTAGGTGGCAGTATTGTCCCACCTGTAGCTAGTCGTGCCTACCAGATGGGAGGCATTGGCTTTGGGCGGTAACCCTCAGGACCCAGGGCTGTAGCTGGAGTTGGGGCTGGGGTGCCTCAGGGGAGGGGCAGACGTACCACTGCACTGGTTTCATCCGTGACCACCTTGAGCACGTCTGTTACAGAGATATAGCCCAAACGCTTGGCTATTGCCAGAGGTGTGGTTCCGTTCTAGGACAGAGGAAAAGCAGACAGGGAGTCAGAGGAGAGAGTCTGCCTCTTGGACACAGACCAGGTTCGCTTGAATTCTTTAGAAGGGCCCAAGTGGACAGACTGGGCCTTGGAGCCAAGATCTGTGTCCAAGTATGTGACCCTGGAGGCCACAAAAAGATGAGAGAAGACAGGAAGGTGAGCAGGACACACTCTAAGCCCTGGGTGTTAAGTATATGGCCTTGACATGTGAACAGGGCCAAGTCTTCCAAAGCAGGCAAGCCCTGCTGGGAGGAGCCGGTTAGCAGCAGGGCAATGCTCCCATACCCCTCCTCAGCTGTCAGTAACTGCGTGTTATGATAGTTAACAGCAATCCTGAACCTTTCAGTTCACTAATTAGATCTTCCAGAATTCACAAATTCCCCAGATGGGATGGGGACACATTAATGTTTTGATCTTAAGAGAAAGGGTTAGGTGAGAACTGCAAGGCACTGAAGCCTTTATCTTTGAAGGTCCTTCTCTGCTTGCGGACTGTGCCCGGGGGCCCCACATGACGTCAGCCCAGCTGCGGTTACACCCTCAGCAAACATCTGCAGTCAAGGGTCCACAGCGTTCTGAGTTGGGAAGAGCCCTGCAGGTTAATCCTACCAACCCCACGGTCAGGACAGGAAATCCATCCTGAACCCCAATTGGCAAGGCTGCTAGGGATGTCCTCCAGGTCCAAAGCACTTAATTTTGCCTACTCATGCCATACTTCACGAAGGTAGCTTCAAACACAGCAGAAGGTGTCTCATCAGGAACAGTTAACAAGCCAGAGCAGAGGAGGCATGCTGTTGGTGAAGGTCCCTCTCCAGTGACCAAAAAGAGCCACATTCAAATGTCTGGAGTACACAAGGCAGCTACATTATGGTGCGTAGCTCTGCCCAGACTCCAGAGTGTCAGCAACCTATATGGTTAGGGATGCTCCCCTTGCTGTGTGAAATGGGACCAGTTGGGTACTCACCGAGCTGACCTCGTTTGGAGAAGCACCGTTCTTCAGGAGCAGCGTCACAATGTCTGTGTGGCCTTGCTGAGCTGCTTGGTGCAAGGGGCTGTATCCTAGCTATGAAGTAAGGCAGACATGTGGCAGGATCAGTGAGCTGTTGGGGGCAAGAACTGCATACACACTCCAGAGTCCATCTCCTAAAACTGCTCCCCCCCCTCCACTTCCTTCTTTACGCTCAGAGCTCAGGACCGAGTCAGGGCCTGGAGTGGCTCTGGTTGCCTCCTAAGTGAGTGCCTGGGAGCTGTCAGCGTGGGAGTTGGGTGTAAGGTGCCCCTGTACCTTGGTCTTGGCATTGACATCCGCCTGGTGCTGTAGCAAAAACTTCACCAGCTTGATGTTTCCATAATGACTGGCCACGTGGAGCGGGGTGTAACCCATCTGAAAGGCAAGGAATGAATGTGGGTGGGAAGTCATCTGGGCACGCCGAGCACCAGCAGAGCCACGCTTCAATGGAATCCTTACAGAAGCAGCTGCTTCAGGGAGGGGAGGAAAGCTATGGGGGGAGAGTGAGGGCCGCTGTGAGACATGGTGCTGATGCGGGTGGGAGAAGGGACAGGATCTGGTGTCAGACAAGGGGAGGTTGAGATGTTACTGAAGTCATTGAGCAGGCAGTCGGAAAGCTGACATGAACCTGGAAGAGAGAGCTAGGCTGAAAACTGTTAGCCTTGAAGATGAGCAAGGGCGGCTGACATGAAGCAGAGGGAGGGACAAATGTCTGTGGCAGCACCTAGAAAGGCTTGCGGGTGATCGGAGAGAGCTGCGCCAGGATTCGAGACGCGTTCTTTTTAGGAGAGCCTGACGGGTCTGTGCTAGGAGGGGCTCTGGAAGGACAGACAGCCGCGTACGGCCAATGCCGACATTCACAACAGCAGACTCATTTCTTCTACTAGAGGGGTGGAGCCTCACTGTAAGCATCCAGATGTTAGCGGAGTTATCAGAGTTTATAGGAAGTGACCATGGTCTAAAGGGATGGGCCACGGTTATTCAGGTGACTGCGGGCTGCCGTACCAATTTCCAAAGAATCTACCCTGTTGATTTTTGCTTGTTTACCAGGTCTCCCACATACCAGCAGGTGCTCCACGTCCTCCCTGTTCAAACTCTGCCCCAGCTCCCATGGATTGGTGTTACGCCCAAATGGCTGACAAGCCAGCTCCTCTTTGGTCACACATGTCCTTAGGGAGCCAGCTGAAGATTCCAGAGGCCCTCTTAACAGACCCTATGGGTCAGACCCTCATGCCCTGATATGGCTTTGTCATCTATGAGGCAGCCTAATCTACAGAACAGGGTCCTTCAGGGAAGGACCCCAAAAGACTGAACTAGGATAAGGATATTCTTGGCCTTTAAAGAGATTCTTGCTGAAGCTGTGGAAAGCTCTTCTTGGGGTGTCTTCAGCACAACATCATGGCTAGAGCATCTATGGAATTGGAGTGCATGTGTGTGTGTGTGTGTGCGCGCGCGCGCGTGTGTGCGCACTGCTGGTGGTATCACTTTGTTCCTTCTTTGGGGTTTTTCAATGCTGGGGACCCTGGGCCTGGAATATGGCCAGGCAAACTCTCTACCCTGAGTTACATCCTCAACCCTTTGTCCCTTCTACTTAAGGCAACAAAAGGAACAAGGGTGTTCCTCTTCCATGCAGTCCCTTCTCCCACCAGCTGGGGGTGCTCTTTTCTCCGTCTGGGCTGCCAGCTTCTTAGTCTAGATGTCACATTTTACAGCTCCTTCCTGTCACTGCAGTCATGTCCCCACACTGCAAACACCCAGAGCAGTGTGCTGTGTACCACAGACACACTTACCCTTACACCACAACACAGGACTCTTTGACACAGAGAACCTGAGAGAAAGCCAAACTCCATTCAACACAGTCTTGGCATGAAAGGGGCTGTACTTCCGAGTGACACAGAGGAAGCCTGGCTACCCTCTACATGCTTACTACACATGAGAGACAGGATTTAACATCATGTGTAAACACCCCTTCCAAGTTCTTAGGACAAACTCAAAGGTCTAGCAAACTTTAAAAAATTCCCGGATATAACGAGTAGCCATGAATGCTCGTGTCTCCAGACTCCTTATCAGTCTCAGGAAAAGGCAGAAAAGTGTTGATCCTCAGGTTTTGTGTCCATGAAGGAGACAATTCTGAGGTGTGAGGGGGTACATCGGGGTGGATCGCGACAGAGCATGCAGTTAAGGGAGGGAGCCGTGACAGATGCAGGCATAGGGTGGCCTGCCTTACCCGGGTGGTAGCATCCACTGTGACACCATGTTTGATCAGCACGTCTGCCACTGGAACATGGCCTTCTTGTGCTACCAGGTGGAGAGGAGTGAGTCCACTCTAAAAAGAAACAGATGTGCATCAACTTTGAGTCAGGGAAGAATCCCAGGCTACAGTGATAGAACTGTGAGGCTTGAAAGCCCCAACTCGGCTATCTGACTGGTTATCTGGCAAAAATCTTCCTATCCTGGGCCTCCATGTCCTCGTCTGAATGCCAGGTGACTAACATAGGGAAGGGTCAGGCAGCTTTTTCTGTTACGGGCCTGACCGCTAGTTTATGAGACCCGTGTCTTTGTCACTTTGCCAATCCTGGTAACAAGCAGTTCCAGCCAGCAGGGAAACCACCGGGCATGGCCGAGTTCCAATAAAGCCTTAGAGCACTAAGCAGTGGGCTTGGGTTGGCCCACAGACAACAGAGTCACTCAACGAAGACTGTCAATTGTAGTGATTGTCATTTCCTCGGCAAACTTCGCTGCCTTGGTTTCTTATTCTAGAAGATACAGGCTACCGCCGACTTATCTCAAGGGCAAAGCAGGGGGCATCTGAGACAGCGCCATCCACGTAAAATCATGCTGCAACTTCTGAGAGCGTGTGCTACCACTGCCCTGCAGCCCACGGCACTGAGAGGAGGGCGGGGACCCCTCTGGGAGTGAAAGGACCACATTCTCGGACTTCTCATCAGCTTTCTCATGAGAATAGTGATATGTCAAGGTGTTGATGGCTATGTGGGAATTGGCACAGAATCTGTTGGGAAAGTCTCCTTCCCTTTACTTCCTCTGATGAATATAAAAGCCCAACTCTGGTTCCTTATCAAATGACTCCACTTCCTCAGGCTGCCCAAGGTCTGGATCCTGTTTCCTAATCTAATCTAATCTAATCTAATCTAATCTAATCTAATTTGTTGTTTTGTTTTTTTCTTAATTGGCAAGTTGAGATCATTAATATTGAGAGTTATTAATGAGCAGTGCGTATTGATTCCTGTTATTTTATTGTTATGGTGTGGGTCCCCCAACCCTCTCTTTTGATTTGCTGGTCTGGGATTATTTATTCCTGTGTTTAACCCCTGAGAATTTGCAGGCTACATAATGGGAAAAGCTCTTAACTAATAATACATCGGATACAGGGTTAATATCTAAAATATAGATATTAGAACTAAAGAAATAAAAGAATAAAGAACTAAAAGAAAAACTCTGAACATCAAGAAAACAAATAACCCAATTAAAAAATGGGGTACAGAACTAAATAAAGTTCACAAAGAGGAAACACAAATGGCTGAGAAACACTTAGGGTTAGAGTTAGGGCTCAACATTCCTAGTCATCAGGGAAATGCATCTTATACCTCTCAAAATGGCCAAGTTCCATAAAACAAATCATGCTGGTGAGGATGTGGGGTAAGGTGAGCACACATCCATTGCTGCTGGGAGTGCAAACTTGTACAGCCACTATGGAAATTAGTGTGGCAGTTCCTCGGGAAACTGGGAGCAGATATACCTCAAAATCCAGCTATTCCATCCTTGAGCATATACCCAGAGAACTCTTCATCCTACTATAGAGGATCTTGGTCAACCATTTGCATTGCTGCTCTACTCATAATAGCCAGAAATTAGAAATAGCCTAGATACCCAAAGAGATGAATGGATAATGAAAATGTGGTACTTCTACACAACGGAATATTATTCAGCTATTAAAAAATTGAAATCATGGAATTCACAAGTAAGTGGATGGAGTTAGAAAAAAAAAATCATCCTGAATGAAGTAACCCAGACCTCAAAAGGCAAATATGGCAAATATTCTTTTACATGTGAATGTTAGTGTTTAAGCCTTCAACAGCCATGCTACAATCTGTACAACCACAGAGGTTAGGTGCGGAGTAAGGACCTAGGGAGCAGGGAGGATCTCCCAAGGAGAGGAAAACAGAATAAATAGTTATGGAGAGATGGGGGGGGGGACTGGGATGGGAATATTAAATAGAGGGGGAGGAGAGAGTGGGGTATGGAGGGAATACAGGGAAGGACAGCTAACACTAAGGGCTACTTGAAGGGTTATGTGGAAACCTACTACAGTAAAAGCTTATATGTACATATATGTATATAAATACATATATACATATATAAAAGTTTATATATATATATATATTTTGTGTTTTTATGTTTGTGTGTGTGTGTGTGTGTGTGTGTATGTGTGTCTGTGTGTTGTGCTTTTTCTCTCTTTTTTTGAAATTCTTGTTTGTTTCCCAGAAAGAGAGAGAGATTGAAAGGCATTGGGTTGGAAGAGTGGGGAGGTGGGGGAGAGATGGATGATGAGGAAGGAGAAACTGTGGTCAGAATACATTGTATGTAAAAAAAAAAAATTCAATTAAAAAAGAGGTGAGGGGAACTCCATGAAAAACAAACGAGCAAACAAACAAAAACACAGGGCCTCCAGAGTGCTTTAGGGGATTACAGATTTACCTGAACATGCTTGCCTTCCCGAAATTCTTAGGCTAATTTATCCTCTAAAGAAGTGGCTGCTGGCTGGGCAGTGGTGGTGGTGCACACCTTTAATCCCAGCACTCAGGAGGCAGGGCCAGGTGGATCGCTGTGAGTTCCAGGCTAGCCTGGGCTACCAAGTGAGTTCCAGAAAGGTGCAAAGCTACACAGGGAAACCCTGTCTGGAAAAACCAAAAAAAAAAAAAAAAGTGGCTGCTGGGTCATTGCTCCGTCAACAAGGCTTGCCATGTAAATGTAAGGGCATGTCTACATAGGCCCCAATCCAGAGTAGCATCTACATTCAGGAATATATACTTTTTTCAATGGAGACTTATATACTACACAAGGAGCTCGCAACCCAGGATCAGGAGATGTATGGGTGTGAGGCATTATAAACTTTTGCACACCACCTACAAGGATGGACACAAAGGCATCTTTTCTGGGTGAGTTGTTCACAGTCTTCCTCGGCCTCTCAAAAGAGTTCATGAACCGAGGAAGATCAGTATTGTTTCTCTTTAAGCAACAGTCTCATTGACATATAATTTTCATGAAATTTGCCCTTTAAACTGTAAAAATTCATGGTTTGTAGCATGTAGGGACCTGGGAAACCATCATACTGTCTCACGTTAGAACACTGTCATCTCCCACAAAGGAAACACCGTCTCCAACATCAGCCATTTCCCATTCCCTGGGCACACCAATCCCTAACAACCACTAGTCAGTCTCTGTGAATTTGTCTGTCCTAGACATACTTTATCATTGGGATCAAGCAAGATTGAGAACCACTTTGTGTCTGTGTGTAGATGTACACTACATGGGGACGTCTGGAGCATCAGAAGTCAACCTTGGTGTCAGGCTGTAGGACAAGGTCTCTCACTGGAAACAGCTCTCGGCTAGCTGGTCAGTGGGCTTCAATGTTCCTCCTGTCTCTGTTACCCCAGCAACACTAGGACTACTATCATGTGCTACCAGGCCTGGCTTTTTACATGGGAAGGACTAGAAGAACCAGAGAAGATGGATGACACCACAAAAAAAACGTACTTTCTACCACAGAGAGTAGGCATGCAGTACCAAATTATGCAATGTACTCCCGAATGTAGATGCTGGCCCACACTGGGGCAAGCACATTTTGGGTTTTCATGGTGGTCTTCTTGTAGATCCTCAGAGGAGTAGAGCAAGGCAGTCTGACATGGGAAGGGTACAGAGGCTGGGGTCTCACAGCCTTCCTTACCAGCCGGCTGTGGATTCAGTATGACACCAAGATAAAACTTACGGAGTGCTGTCTGTCATCAGTGTCCCACCCACGTATCTCATGCAGGAGCAGAGCACTGGGTAAGGACATAAGCTAACACCTTCACTGAAGGGGCAGGGTCAACTCAGAGGGGCCTACCTTATTTCCCAGGTTGCCATTGGCTTGCTTTGACAGGAGAAGGGCGACCATTTCTGTGTGGCCCTCTTGGGCAGCAAGGTGCAGCGGGGTCACGCCTTGCACAGACTCGGCATTCGCCGACCCTCCATACTGCAGCAGACTTCGGGCCACCTCTATCTGGTTCTGCTTGGCAGCAATGTGCAAAGGGGTGTAGCCGTTCTGAAACAGAAGAAGGTCCCTGAGTTCTCTTTCACCCGACAGCCGAGGCAATGACAGGAGGACATGGGACTCTGAGCAGGGCTGTTGTCATCAAGGAAAGCATGTTCAATGAACGGAAAAAAAAAAAAATGGACACACTACTGTTGGAGCTAGATCTGCAGGCGAGGCTTGAATAGCCAGCAAACGTCTGCTCCCTTCTCACCATCGGTTGTGACCAATCCTCTTTCTCAGATGCGCTGCTAGGCAGGAAGCGATGTTACCAAGCACAGTTCAGATTCCAGCTTCAAGGTAAGGTAGGGAAGAGTTAAAGTTTCCCATCTCTCCCCCGTGGCAGTAAGGACTCAGAGCCCCAAATGCTTCATATGGAAAAGAAACGGAACCACGTACAGCGGCACACACTTTAATCTCCTAATTCTGGAGACTGAGGAAGGGTGAGCCGGGAATCAGCCAGGGCAGTTAGTGAAACCCTGTCAAATAACAACAGCAACAACAGCAGCAACAGAATGGCTGGTCTGGAGAAGCTCACATTTCCTCTTCAGGATGTATTACTGTTCCTTTTCTTCTATTAGCACCCTAAAAGGAACCTTTCCTGACGCAGTTGGGCCCTGGTGTCGTTCTTTGGACCTGCAGGCAGGGGACTCAAGGATGTGGAGGAGCTAGCCCGTTCTATTCTCCTCTGAGCCATCTGCGACCCAGGGCAGTATTCCACCACCCAGATGACTTCTTTACATATTTTTAAAGATCATTAAAAGTAGGGGAAACATCTGCCTTGTTTATTTCCAAAAAAAAATTCTGGGTGGATCAAATGTAATTATGTACTCACAGGAAGTGCTTTCCAAAATTAAGACATGAGAACAGGGCAGCCGTGTGTGGTGGCTTTGCCATATACTATTAGGCAAGACAGGATGACAAGTGTTGGTCTTACCAGTTAACCACGTCACCCTGTACTAGGGTCTCACTCTGTAGTCCAAGCTGGCCTGGAAATACAACATAGCCCAAGTAGGCCTCAAACTTGAGGCAGGTTCTCCTGCCTCCGACTCTCAAGTGCTGGAAATACAGGCGTAATATCACCTCTGGCTTTAAATCTTATTCATTTACGTCCTTTTGGTAGCAAATCATTGTCAGTGGTTGGGTTTCTAGTATGTGTGAGCCCCTCATCATACAGTGGACAGGCAATAGGGTCAGTTGGTGACCTCGTTAGAAACTGTTTCTTACTGTGATGTTACTGGAACATTACCCCGACCACTCAGAGCAAGGCAGGCAGGCATCTGTATTACTCCCTATTTTGAAGCTCTCGCTCAGAGGTGATCTGCTTTAACAGACCATGGATTCTAGGTCCTGTTGGCTTCTTGAACTATGATGTGTGTGCATAGTACTTGAGACCTTGTTCAGTGTGGAATCGGACCCAGAAGGTCTGGATAGCACTTGAGGACCAGGAGATGCTGAGGTTGCTGGTCTGAGAACCACACTTTGAGTAGCCAGGCCCTGGAATACTCAGAGTGAAGGACTGCTAAGCCAGAAGACAGGACCCATGACCTCCTGGACCTACGTCCACCCAGCCTACACAGCAGACAGTTCCTGTGTGCAACCGTCTTCAGACACATGCTTTTCCACATTGGCTAGCATTCCTCCAGCTGTCTGTGGGTTTTTGCTTGCCACGCACTGTCTTCCTGAGGGACCACCAACATTTCTGGTTGAGACGTCTTAGTGAAACAAGGACAGCCACTCACTATGGCAAAGCAAGGCTTTTTGGGTCTTTTCTTCACCCCCAAGGCACAGTCATTGGAGACATTGGCAGAGCATCCATGGATACGACAGCAGGCGTCCCAAGTCACTCGGGCTGCTGTGGGTATCTAACACACTGTCATGAGCTGACACTGATTTGTCAGGGACAAGCTTGCCCTGGAGATGGCTAAATCTTCCAGGTCACCTTGGGTTAAAACGGAAGATATGAGTCACTGACCATCTCAGAGCATGGACCAACCCATCCGAGTGTCCCCCAAACCAGGACTAAAGGAACGATGACCTTTTGTGGGTAACAAGGAGAAACGGTAACTAGGTCAGGGCGCCAGGGAGAGGTCAGACAGGGATATATGTCAGCAAAAGGCTCCTTTTCCCGAGGAAATAAGCTCAGGGAAGGAATGCACACGGGAGGGAATCTGTTCGCATCAGGACCGAGAAGAGGAGAGTTTGGTTTGGGTGCAAAGGGATTTACTGTGAAATTCTACAAAATTGCCAGACTACTTTGGAAACTATTTTTGCCATGGAAACAAACCCCATCTGTGCAGGCTTTGAGCTGCCTTTCGCTCTCTTTAAATATCATGAACCTGGCTCCAGCTCCGTTTATATAAGTGGGAATGAGGAGGAGGAGGAGGAGGGGGAGGAGGGGAGTCCGGCTTCTTATTTTTAGAAGCAGGAGTAAGTCAACATCTTAGCCGGCTGTGTGCTGCCTCTGCGCGGTGACGTAGGGCTCGCTCCCGCAGGAGACAGGAGTAGGGACGAAGCCTGAGGAGACAAGGGCTTCTTCCTGAGGCACGCCGTGTCTGCAGGAGGCGGATGCTGTGAATCGAGGTGAGCTTTATACCGACCAGAGGAAACAAAGCTGAAGCCACTCGGCCCCCTTCCCATGGATGAAATTGGCAGGTGTCAGCTGAGGCCCACAGTGACCCACCGAAAGACTCTCTCCTTGGTGGGCGGCACTGGAACTCCTGCTGTGTGACTGAATTCTGCCATAAATCATTCTCAGGCTGTCCTGTCAGAAGGCGGGGAGCCTGGTGTGGGGACCACGGTGTCTGTTTTATGCTGGCCCTGACTCTGCTCCTGGCCAGTCTCATGGTGTTCTCTTGCCTCTCACAGATACAAACCCCACCTTACCCCAGGGGTAATCTGATCCCCAAAAGGCTCCTCTGTCCTCTGCCTCGCCCCCCCCCCCCTTCCCTGGCCACATAGTCCTATGCTTGGCAGTGTATTTCAGAAGCCAGATGTGCAACCAATGCAGAACATGTAGGGGTTAAAGCCCCCATGACAGTGTCTATATTCAAAAATAGAAATAAACTTGGGAGACCCTCACACTCAGACTCTTTGCTTCAAGGCCCAGAGAGGTGTGGCCACTGCACCCAACACCAGAACCTCGGAACCAGGTACAGAATGGGACATCCCAGTGGGCCACAGTCCCACTGAGTGAAATCTCTGAGAACAAGGCTTGTGGCTCCAGGAAGACACTCATGCACTAGACCTTTGACCACCAGTTTACAAAACACAGTTGACATGTCGCGGGTGGGCTTGGGGACATGTGACGTGTAAACTGAATCCCACCATTGTGAGGGACCGTCTGACAGGAAAGTATTACCCACTTCTCAGGCTACGAGCCCTCAGATAGCAGCAATGGTCCTACAGGTCGTGTTTGTGACGGTGTTGTGACATGTCTGTGCTTACAGAGACAAGCACAAAACCTCTGGGGTCCTCAACCTGTGGGTCGTGACCCCTTGGGGGTTGAATGACCCATTCACAGGGATCGCGCAGCCTATATCCTGCATATCAGATATTTAAAAATTACAACTCATAACAGTAGCAAAATGACAGTTATGAAGTAGCATCAGAAATAATTTTGTGGCCGGGGGTCGTCACAGCATGAAGAACTGTATTTAAGGGTCACGGCATTAGGAAGGCTGAGAACCACTGCTTTAGACAGGTTTAGGAGCCTTACCCAGGCAGGGCTGTGCGGGGAGCCACCTCGGGGGAGAAGGAGCTTGACGATGTCCAAGTTGTTGTGATGGACGGCCACGTGCAGGGGAGTCAGGCCATTCTGCAGGGTGACAGAGCCGAGGGAAAATGAACAGCTTCCTTTCTGTGAGGGACCATTTAGACAAGCAGGATCTACCTCCAACCCACGGTGCTTCCTTCCCAGGTAAGGACCCCATCCAAAACTGGGCTGGGTAGAGTTTGGAGGTCAAGCACTTGGCCAGCATGTGACAGCCCTGGGCTTCATTTTATCACAACAAAAAGTGAAAATAAATCTCTTTATTTAAGCTTAATAGTAGAGAGCTTGTTTAGGCTACACTCCAGTGCTGGGTTCCATCATCAATACAGTAGAAAAAGAAAAAAATATCTGCCTAAAGCCAGTCTTGAAGGAGAGCCCCTGAAAGACAGCTCCAGCAGGATCTAGGACCATTTCTTCATCCCTGCTGGGGACCGGGGCCATGAAATCAATACACTTGTTCAGAGAGTACCAGGTCCTTCTGACGGACAAGGCTTTTTCCATGTTGCTTTCTCCAAAGACCATTTTCTACGGAAGGCTGCCCAGGCGGGAGAGGTGATTCCCAGTGGGGAAGTCCGTCCCTTCTCACTTCCTCTAACCAAATAGGAGAGGGAATCTGCTCAGACCGAGAAGGGGAGAAGGAAGTTCAAACTCACCTTTCCAGCCGCGTTGGGATGTGCATCGTGTTCCAGGAGCAGCTCGGCCACCCGTACCTTCCCATACTTAGCAGCCACATGGAGAGGGGTAAATCCTTTCTGAGGAGAAACACAGGCCATCAGGACCGTGGGAGCCAAGGCCACTGACCTGAAGGAAGGTATGGTTGAGACTCTTCCTGCCCTAACCAGCATGGGAATGCCAATGTGGCAGAAGGACCTGAGTATTTTGGTCCCTGCAAGAGGCTACAAGCCTTCCTGAGTACCACCTGGCCAACTCTCCTACCAAATAAGAGAAAGCTGCCTCCGATATTGTCAATTGCTTGTTGACTCAGAGAGTCAGGGGCTGTCTCTTTTGTTTATTGTTCCTTTGGAGACAGTCTTGCTAGGAGGCCCAGGCTGGCCTTGAACTCCAGATCTCTTTGCTTCATTCTCTGCAGTATTGGATGACAGGTGTGTGTCACTCTGTCCAGCAGAATCTTACCTATTTAGTTAGTTATCTTTTGCAGCTCTGGAGAGTGAGCCCGGAGGCTTGCGTGTGCCAGGCAAGCACTCCTTTACGAAGCTACTTCCCAGTCCTTGAACCCCTGGATCCTTCCTGGATCCTAGGAACCTAGAGCAAATGTCTAGCAAGTTAATTGCCGCAGGAGAAATAGAAGGAACCTGGGTGGGAGCAGAGAACTGACTGCGTCCTTTCTGGGGAAGTAGATGACACAATGGGCCTGCAGTGTCCCATGACCATGAAGAAGGATAGTTGGGGATCCCCTTCAGAGCCCCAGGCCTAGCCTATTGTTTCTGAAAAATATGTGGGGTTTGTTTATGTTTTGTTTTTGGTTTATTTTGGTGGGGGGATCCTGTCTTGCTATGTTGCCCAGGTTGGCCTTGAGCTCCTGGGCTCAAGTGATCCTCCTGTCTCAGCTTTCTGGGTGCTGTGATCACAGGTGGGGCACTAAACCCTGCCAGCCTGTCGCTTTCTAAGAATCGGAACAGCGGCTGTGTGACTTTACCTTGGTCATGCAGGCTTGGGATGCCTCCTTCTCCAGAAGGGCCAGGGCTGTGTCCACGTGGCCCTCACGGGCTGCGGTATGCAGGGGCGTGTGGCCAGCAGTGGTAGCCAGGTTGGGGCTGGCACCATTTTCCAGCAGGAGCTTCACCATGCTTGTGTGGCCGATGCGAGCAGCGCAATGAAGCGGTGTCTGGTCATCCTGGACCCCAGGTGAAAACACAGAACTGGAAATGTTAACCTTTCCAAACCCAACTGTATTTCCCAGGGGCGGGAGGCGAGGCCCACAGAGTGCAAATGACTCAGCCATGAATAAAGAGATCTGGGATTTCTTCCAGTCTCTGAGTTACAGAAAATAATATGCTCTACCTCATTTAATCCTTACAACTCACCGGCTTCGTGGTTATTGCTACTTAATTGCTCAAAGGTTGGTCCAGCTTCCCCAGTTGTAAGTGGGGAATTCTAACATCATTTCATAGGGTTCAGATCAAACAGCTAATGGACACAAAGGGTTCACAATGTTGGACCGGAAAAGATACTGTAAACTGACGGCTATTCCAACAAGCTTTGTCTCCCAAGCTTTCTGCCTCCTGTACTTAATTGATGTTTGAACTGGACTTTGATGTTTTCTATGCCAGCAGTCGCAGGGCTCCAAATGACTGAGTCGGGGAAGACGGCCGTTTATCCCACTCTTTTCCAACTCCCAGGTATAGCTCACGGCGCAGGGGTTCCACGGATGGCATATTGGCTACTGGGCTCAAGCAGAGATGCTCAAAGGGGCCTGTCGCTTGCAGAGTGCAGGTCTTTGCCACACAGCCTATCTAGCACGCTTGGTAGCTGATCGTATGGTGTCTTCATCATCCAGTAAACAACGGGGGATCCTCCACTTTTAGATCAAGTGACTCCCGGCTGATTACCACCGGTGACGCCATCTTACCAACTCCCTTCCTTCAGTCACATCTACTCATTAGCCCAATAAAAGCTGCAGGCCAGCCTGCTCCCTGGGTTTTGTTATGCTACAGAAACACAGCTTGGATGCAAGAATATCTCTGCCCTTCTCAGAACTCCAGCAAAGCAGAGCTGGAGCTTTTGGTGTGACCTACACGGGAGTGGTAATGCCTGTGAGCCCCTGGCCTCTGACCAGAATGCGTTCCCTTCACCAGGATGGAGGGACCCTGGGACCCTCCCTTTCCTGCCTCCAGAGCTCACCTTGGCCTTGGCATTGACTTTTGCTTTGTTCTGGAGCAAATATTTGGCCACTTCCGTATGCCCTGCTCGGGCTGCCATGTGCAAAGGGGTCTCTACTTTCTGCAAAATAACGAAGTTATAGAACGGTTAACACATGCCGGGGTTGCAAAAGGACACACGCCGAACTCAGATCGCTGCCTGGGCTTGGTAGGATTGTGTCCAAGAGCTGGAGCTGCCCAGCCAAGTCTGTCTCTGCCTCTCTTTCTCCCCCTCTCTCTCAGTAGTCTAGGTAAATGTGAAAGGAAACCTCGGAGGTAATGAATATTCAAATGTGGGGATGTACTTCCAGATTGCACTTATAGAAGTTCCAAAATAAAACTCTAAAGATGTACAGTTGTGTGACAAATTTAACTGGGGAAGCATCAATAGAGAGGCCTGCTCGCCCCGCTCCCGACACCTTTGCTATCCCGAGAATCCCATTTCTGTGGGCGGAGAGAACAGGGACCCCCTTCCACAGCTTCCCTCGGAGCCGTGGACCAGAGCCAAGCGCTCTCACGGTCTTGGAGAACTCACCACATTGGAGACGTTGGGTGACGCTCCCCGCTGCAGTAAGTTCTTCACAATAGGAAGGTGTCCCATGAAGGATGCCACGTGGAGAGGTGTCAGTCCAGACTAGAAGGGACAGAGTGGAGTGTGATGAGCAGGAAGGAACTTGCTCCACAAGAAAGAGCAAGCCTCAGTATCTTATGCTCTTCTGTTGCTGGAGAGCTCCAGGAACAGCTACCTGAGACAATGGACTTAGACCGGGCGGGCTTGTTCTCAGGAAGATGGCCACAGGGACAAAAAGCTCTGGCAGAGAAGTGTTACCACTTCACAATTCAAACCATCATTTCCCGTTGTGACAAGTCCTCGTGTCTGTGGGTCCCCTTGGTCCAGCCCCTTTTGAGACATGCTGACATGTACATGCCCACGCACGCATGCACACCAACAGCCACACAGAGCCATGGAGAACAACCCCGCAAGGCGATGGAGGGGGGGCGGGGCTGAAGGCACGCCTACGCTTTCTCCTACCTCAGTGACTGCGTCGATGGATGCGCCTGTCTTCAGCAGCAGCTCCATGACGCGGATGTGGTTTTTCTTGCAGGCGATGTGTAAGGGGGTGAAGCCATTCTGTAGCCCACACAGAGCACACAGATCAACTCAGACAGTAGTCAGAGAACTGGAAAGGCATCCTGCCCCTTCCCAGCCCACCGGCAAGCACTCATAGACCGCGGCGGGATAGACCATGTCACTTCATGAATAACAACAAACAGGCATTCCCTCTCTTTACACATCAAGCATATTTCTGAGCATGATATTTGGGAACATTTTAAAAAGATTCTTTCATATTTCTGGATACACTGAAAGAGTACTTTTTGGAGGCAAACTACTTCCTTTCTATTTGACGCTGAATGAAATGGATTCTGCTCCACAGCATGCTACACTGGCATACCCTTCCACAGGGACAGGGTTCTGTCTGTCTGTCTGCCTCTTCTGTACTTCATAGGGCAGTGCTTCTCAAACAAGGTCAGTTTTCTGGGGGTGGGGTGGGGCTGTAGCCATGTCTTTTCTGTCACAGGTAGTGTCTAGAGGTCAGAGACAGTGCCGAACGCCTTACAATAGACAGGACAGCACATTTCAACCCTAAGGTCAACAGCCCCAAGCTTGGGAAGCCTCAGTGACCCCAGAGTCTGGTCTGTGCTCAGTGCAAGCAGGTTTGAAGGAATGAATGCTCTTTGGCCTCTGGAGGGTACCTGTCCCTTCAGTTCTCATGTGAAAATGGACAAGTGTGAGGCAAGGGTCCTGGACATGCCCTATGGCTCTTTGAACTACCCTGGTGGCCTCTGGCCTGGGGAGGAGGGGGAGGAGCACAGCCACAGGAGCACTCTGCCTTAGGTCTGAACTTGTTGCCTCCCAGGGCTGTGGCCACAGTCCCCTTGAAGAGAGGATGTACTCAGCTCAAGCCAATGCATCCTCACCCCGCAGTAGGTTGAAGGCCAGGCCTGCTTCTAAGACGTTACTGCCTCTCAGCCCTGAGTCTGGCTGGGGCCCCTGAACCCACGTGCATATCATAAACATCACTTTCAAAGTCAGAACTCCTGGGGATAAACCCACAGTGGACCTCAGCCTATGGGCAAAGCTTTGTTCACAAGTGCAAAAGGCTACACTCCCCAGATATGGATTGCAATATAAAACTTCCATGCCCTATATGCTCTTGCCTATGGTACTGCCCTGGGTACAGAGCACCCTTGCAGCTCTGTGCTCCCCACCCCCATTCCATCACCCTAGCAGCACCCATGCAGCTCTGTACCCCCCACCCCCATTCCTACACCCCAGTAGCCCTCCCATAGCAGCCGCCTCTCACCAGGGCTCTGGAGTTGGGCTTGGCCCCTTTGTCCAAAAGAACCTTGGCCACCCTGTGGTGGCCACAGTGGGCTGCCACGTGGAGAGGAGTCAGGTGATCCAAGGTGATGTCATCAATCTCCGCATTGTATTGCAATAGAAGTCGGACACAGTCGAGGTGGTCTCCCTGAGCCGCCATGTGAATTGGGGACAAGCCATTCTGAAGGAAGAGAAATAGAGCAATGGCGGCAAAGCCCCAGGGACAGAGCAGGGGACTAGGGACAGTGGTGGCAAGGCCATGTCCTCCTTGTCGACACAGTTCTTCAGTGTGGAGCCCAAGTGAGCTTGGCCCTGACAAAGATGTTCTCTCCCACCTAGCCAAACCCTCCAGCCTTTCCAGCCAGCCCCAAACCTTCTAGCAAGGCCTCCCTGACCACCCTGGTCTCCCCAGGGCTTTGCTGGTCCATACTCAGTCTGATCTTATTTCTGCCTTGGCCAAATCATTGAACTTGCAGGTGCCATCTTGGGCACGTCTTTTCTCTTAGTTACAAGCTCTACCTCATTCTTCCCAAATGCTCACAGGGTCCAATAAGTACACGCAACATGCATGGTGGGCCTTAATTCATGTGTCTTTGAGTGGAAAAAGGATGACAAAACAGGTTTTAGATCTCTCTAAAATTTTTAATTGAAAGGCATTCCCATTCATTTATTGGGTGTGTTTGTGAGGCGGTGAGAAGGCATTGTCTGCCCCATGGTGCATGTGTGGTCATTCATACCCTAGAACCTAGAGATGAACCTGTCTCTGGCTTCTTCTGAAGCTTGACAGAAGTGGTTTTAAATATATATATATTTTAAATTTCTCTCCTATCTGTCCTAGGCTCTGAAGACTTTTTAAAAGCTTAGCTCTTGTCCTTTCAGTAGGCTAGGATGGGAAAAACAGGGGCTGGTTTAGAGCAGACACAGGCAAACTGAACCTGGGGCCAACCCAGCATGTCGTTTGGGTTGTAAATATTCTTTTTTTTTTTCCCTTTTATTTTATTTTACAATACCATTCAGTTCTACATTTCAGCCATGGATTCCCTTGTTCTTCCCCCTCCTGATCCCCTCCCATTCCCCCCAGCCCACCTCCCATTCCCACCTCTTCCAGGGCAAAGCCTCCCCCGAGGACTGCGATCGACCTGGTAGACTCAGTCCAGGCAGGTCCAGTCCCTTCCTCCCAGACTGAGCCAAGTGTCCCTGCATAAGCCCCAGGTTTCAAACAGCCAACTCATACAATGAGCACAGGACCCGGTACCACTGCCTGGATGCCTCCCAAACAAATCAAGCCAATCAACTGTCTCACCTATTCAGAGGGCCTAATCCAGTTGGGGGCCCCTCAGCCTTTGGTTCCTAGTTCATGTGTTTCCATTCGTTTGGCTATTTGTAAATATTCTTTTAATATTTCCTTTCATTTTTACTTATGTGCCCGTGTGTGTCTGCACAAATGCATGCTGGTGCCCACAGAGGCCAGAGAGGGTGTTAGATTCCCTGGAGCTGTTGGTTACAGAAGATTGTAAGCCACCGGATATGGGTGTTGGGAAGTGATCTTGGGTCCTGTGTGAGAGCAGCAAGTGTTCTTAACCACGGAGCCATCTCCCCAGCCCATCAATATTTTATCGGGACACGGTCACTTGCCTACATATTGCCCATGGATATTTTTCTGCCCCATTGGCAGATTTTTTAATTACAGCAATGAAATTGTCTGCAAAGCCAAAACATGTTTGCTTACCTGGGCTTTTAGATAAAATGTTGCTGACTGCTAATCTAGATAAGAACTTTTGCCTCCAGTATGGGTACCGCAACAGATGCCACATGTACATACTAGCACACTCAGAATCAACATCTCTGATTGTAGAGAAATGGGATCCTGGGTCTGCGTGATGACTCATATCCATCGTCAATGTGTCTGGATTTTCAGTCACTATGGAAATACCTCTGGTATTTTTGAGGGTGTTTCCAGAAAGGTTTAAGTGAGAAATGAAGACCCAGATATGGGAGGCACCATCCTGCGGGCTGAGGTCCAGGACTGACTACAGAAGGAGAGAGAGGGCTGAGCACCAGCATTCACCTCTCTGCTTCCGACCATGGGTGGCATGTGACCCACTGCCTCATGCCCCTGCCGCTAGGCTTTCTCCACCATGATGGACTCAAAATTCAAACTGTGAGCTAAACCAGACTGTTCCCTCCTGAACTTGTCATATATTCTGTTCTAGCAACAAGAAAAGTAACTAGTGCAGAGAAACTGGTACTAAGAAGTGTGCCGTTTCTGTGATAAATCTGACACAGAATTCCCAGGCCGTTAGAACTGTTTTGCAAGAGAAATTTAGTAGATTTCAGAACTCCAGGCTAGAGAAGTCCCAGAAGGCTATAAAGAGGGCCCAGTGGGCCCTGCTTATGAGAGTGTGGGAGACTAGAAAGCTGAGAGGGATGGATGCAGGTAGTGATGGCCCAGCTCATGAGGTTTCAGAGAGGAACAAGCTCCCTTTCACGTTATAGTCTGCCAAAGAATCTGGCTTCTTTCTACCGTGTCCTGAGAACTTGGGTGAGGCTGAATGCAAAGTAAGGGATGAATTTGTGTGGTGGAAGAAATCTCAAAATAGGTGTTGTCTTGGTTACTCATGCAGGTCTATAGTGAGCAAGAGAAGAACTGCAGAAGAGAAAGATAACGAAAATGTGTAGTTCAGCAGGAAAAGGAATTTCAAGTTGTAGACACGGTGGTGGAGAAGCAGCAACAGCTGTAACTGCCAGCCCATTAAAGAGAAAAAAGTCCTTCTTGCTCTGGAAATGTAAATTGATTCGGAAGGGGAGAGCCTCTGAACACCGGATGCCACTGAACAGGGGCTCCCTGCTCACAACTTTTAAAGGATCACCCTGGCAGGCACGCTGAGGCCAACACAGCTGTGCTCCCGGGGTCTAGCCTGGCCCCAGAGCTGGGCAGTGCTGCCCATGGGTTAGCTTCATAGACACAAAAGAGGCAAGACAGAGGGGCTTGTGGAGTATGGTGCCACAGTTCCAGAGACCACTTAGGCCCAACAGTGTGAGGCAGGGTCAGACTCTCTGCAAGGAGGCCCCGAGAGGCCATCGCATGAAGTCGTGAAGATGAAGTGTTCGTCGGTGTCCTCTGAGGAAAGCTGCAAGCCCCGAGTCGTGCAACCTCGAGAGAGGGGCTCTGTGTGCCGTAGGCGACGGAGCCGGAGGGGCAAAGACATACAACCTCAACACCAGGCCAGACGTTGGACACAGAGCTGTAGGATTTGGTGTCTGCCCTACTGGGTTCTACTCTTGGCTTAGTCTGATCTTCCCTTGCTTCCGGGGTGTTTTCCAGGGAGGTTTATCTGAAGAGGGAACACCCCCTCTGGATGTGGGTGACACCATCCGTGGGACTGGGACCCCAGACTGCATAAAGAGCGCCAGCATCTGTCTTTCTTATTCCTGACTGTAGCTCGGTGTGACCTTCCGCGGCTGCCCTGGCCTCACTGCCACAAGGGACCGTGTCCCCTACAGCCGTGAGCCACCCTGAACCCTTCTCTCCTTAAACGGCACTTATAAAGACATTTTGCCACGGCAACAAGAAAAGTCTGGCTGACCTGGAGCGCCGCCTGCCAGATGGCGCACCCAGGAAGGAGCACGCACCTTGGTTTTGGCTTGGATGGGTGCCCCATGGTCCAGCAGGATCTCTGAGATTCTCACGTGTCCATTCCGAGCCGCACAGTGGAGTGGCGTCAATTCGTCCTATAGAAGAGAGCGGGGAAACGGAACGCCCCAGAGACGGCCATCAGTGGCTAGGTGGCACAAGTCTGTCTGTAACACCTTTCCCAGGCGTGGACGTTCTGGTTCTGCCTGCAGGCCAACTTGGCACAACTTTAGCTTGGGGGTTTGTCACTGTCCCCTGGTGCACCCAGCGACGGCTGCAGACCACTCAGGGAGGGAGGCAGGCGGCACATCGGGAGCCTGTCACCCAGTGAGACTCAAGAGCAGAACTCACCCCCCCACCCCACCCCCCACCCCACCCCCCGCCGCCCAGTCCTGGCCCCGAAGGCTGCTGACGCCTACCTTGGTCCTTGTTTCTATCTGAGCCCCTCGGTCCAGCAGGAGTCTCACCATGATCACATTCCCCCTGCGGGAGGCGATGTGCAGTGGTGTGATGCCATTCTGGAGGAAGGAAGCAGGGGGGTGTGTGTCAGAACCCGGGGCTTCTTTGGAAAGTGGCAGTGTGCCTGCCGCTCCCTAGCGCCTGCCCGCATCTCCTGACTGCCGCAGGACAGCGATGGGAGAGTCAGGACCTGGGAGGACCTGATGGTTTTGAATTTCCTCCAGACAGAGCTGGTGGGAACTGAGAGACAGGGGATCGGTAATCTCCTAGCAGGAGGTCTTAATAGTCACCGGGACTCTGGCCCCCTAGGCATTTCTGAGACACAGGTAGATTCCCAAGGTGACAGAGAGAAACAGGGGCACCCCCAAACTCTGGACAGTGTGCAGAGACTCCAGCGGGGTTACCTGAGGTGTGAAGTTGACACTGGCCCCCCTGTTGAGGAGCAGCTGGGCCACGTTGAGGTTCTCGTAGTGAGCTGCGATGTGGAGGGGTGTGAATCCCGTCTGGGGCGAGAGAGAGGGGAGACTCACTCGTCACATACTGGCACCTCTGTCCCAGAACCAGCTCAGGTTTTCTAAACAAGTTAACGGGGCCCAACACACAGAGCGGGGCTTTGGCCAATGGCAAAATCTATGGACGGCGTGGAGAGATGCCCTCCTGGCAAGCTATATCCAAAGGCTTACTGCCACCTGAGAGCCACTTCTAGCCTTTGCCTATGGCCAAGGCAAATTATAAACTGAGGTCACCTCTCATGAAGAGATTTTAGTCACCGGTGAAGGTTTATGGAGTCCATGACTGCCAGCCCCCTAACAGGGTGTGTGAGTCAGCCATCTGGCTAGAGGGTTCACCACTGTCGTCCTGATCCATATCCTTAGACCACATCCAAACAAACCCCGGGGACAGGGATGTGGTAGAATAGGTGGAGGGAGGGACCGTGTGAACAGGTCAAGCAGTCTAGCTGATTGAGGGACAGCCGATGGCCTAACTGGATGAGCAGTCGTTAGTAACACTTTAAATACCCCATCTCCAGGAACCCCACTTTATATCTTCCCGCTCTCCTGCAACTGGAAGTGATGACTATTTCATCCAGCAAAGACAGCGGGAGTAAGAAGAGGGGGACGACCCAGAGCCCCCTCTGGGGTGCAACTTCATTCTGGATGGAGGCCCACCCTGCCCTCCTGGGTGCTGTTCTGAATGCCCCAAGTAGCCAGAACCATCTCGGCTTTCTCCGGGGATCTGAGAAATCCCCAGGGCTGCCCACTAAGCCCTTCCACATTGCCGCTGAGCACCTAAGGCCCAGGCTTCCTCCCCATCGTCTCTGGTCTTGGAAAAACACTGGGAACCGAGGGAGCGTTGGGCGCACCGTCGTCCTCCAGCGCCCCGGCTTGCTCTCCCTGGTGGAGACGTGCACCCTGGCTGCCCTCACCTTGGAAAGCACGTCTGGGTTGGGGTCGTTCTGCAGGAGCACCGCCGCCGTCCGTGTGTCGTCATTGCGGGCTGCGATGTGCAGGGCGGGGAGGCGCACTTTCCCTTTCGTCCCGTAGTTGATGAGGTGAGCCACCACGTTCTCATGACCCTGCTGTAGAGCCACGGCCAGCGGAGTGAAGCCATCCTGGTCAGGGGAGAGCAAAGATGGGATTCCAAAGCCCTTCGCGTCCTCCAAGCTCAGCTCAAGTGCCACCTCCTCCCGGAAGCCTTCCTTTGCCCCACGGCACTCAGTTTTCCTTTACCTCATGCTTGAGGTAAGGTCTGTCTGTGTGCTGTGAGGGTGTCTGACTGTGTGTCGTGTTCGCAGTCTGACTGTGTGCCGTGAGGGTCTGACTGCGTGTGTTGTGTTTTTTGCAGTCTGACTGTGTGCCATGAGGGTCTGACTGTGTGTGTCGTGTTCGCAGTCTGACTGTGTGCCATGAGGGTCTGACTGTGTGTGTCGTGTTCGCAGTCTGACTGTATGCCGTGAGGGTCTGACAGTGTGTGTCATGTTCGCAGTCTGACTGTGTGCCATGAGGGTCTGACTGTGTGTCGTGTTCGCAGTCTGACTGTGTGCCGTGAGGGTCTGACTGTGTGTCGTGTTCGCAGTCTGACTGTGTGTGTTGTGTTCGCAGTCTGACTGTGTGCCATGAGGGTCTGACTGTGTGTCATGTTCGCAGTCTGACTGTGTGCCGTGAGGGTCTGACTGTGTGTGTCATGTTCGCAGTCTGACTGTGTGCTGTGAGGGTGTCCAATTGTGTGTACCACGTGTTTGTTGTTTGACTACATGCTAAGGAGGTCTGAATGTGCATGCCCTGTTTGCAGTCTGACTATGTGCCATGATCACTGTATGTACCTGAGACACTTTCAGTCCAGAGCATGTTGCTCAAAGGAACTTACTTCTGTGGCTACATTCTGATTGGCTCCGTTCTCCAGTAAAAACTTCACCACCTCCAAGTGGTTCTCCTGGGCCGCCATGTAGAGGGGGGTAAAGCCTTTCTGCAAACCCGAAGAAGAAGCCATTAAAACGGTGGGAAAGACATGAAGACAGGTGCAAACCCTCTCACTGGGAGGGGGGGATGTTCTCTCTTCATACCCTCACTTTGCTACAAACCACTGCCTCTGGAAGATTATTACCCAAGGCCAAGAGGGAGAGATGATCCATAGAAGGGTTTTGTCCTTCTCAAACATCCTCCTCTACTTAAAAAGTTGTTTCATTTTCAATTATGTGTATCTGTGATGGGTGGATGTGTGCATGTGAATGGGCACGTCAGATCCCCGAAGCCGGAGTGACAGGTGGTTGTGAGCCACCTGGTGTGGGGTACTGGGAACTGAACTTGGATAATCCGCAAGAGCAGTACATGCCCTTAGCTGCTGATTCAACTCTCCAGGCCCCCCCACCAACCAAGCTTAGACCCCTACCTATGGTATATGTATATGGTATATGTGATGGACCCACCTATGGTCCATTCATAATTTGTGATTTCACCAGTTTACTGAACCAAGATGGAGTCCACACTGACCAATTCTCCATGCTAAGGATGTGTAGTCTAGCCTTGGAAAATTAACACAGAATGCCTGTATTACTGCTTGGAGACATGGCAGTAATAAATCTAGTCCTAGCTACAGTGTGTGTGTGTGTGTGTGTGTGTGTGTGTGTGTGTGTGTGTGTGTGTGTGTGTGTGTAAAGTACACGGCAGCCAATGTGTCTTCTACGTAGCCTAAAACAATTGTGTAAGTGAAGAAGGACTTTCCTGTCCCAGGAATCAGGGAGCCTTACCTGAGACTGGGCATTGACATTGGCTCCATAATTGACCAGCTCCCGGACCACCTCATCCTGACCAGCAAGGGCAGCGATATGCAGAGCGGTATTCCCCTTCTGAAACAGAGGCAAGGAACAGATTTTCCTCAGCCTGCTCAAGGGATTGTCACGGGGAGGAAAATGAAGATACTCGTTGGGAAGACCCAAGGCAGAAACATCTGTGTCCATACCCATCCAGTCACTGATCATGAGAGACTAGAAAAGCACAGAGAACAACATCCTCTTCTCTCTCTCTCTCTTTCTCTCTCTCTCTTTCTCTCTCCTCTCTCTCTCTCTCACACACACATTACACACACATCACACACACACACACACACATTACACACACACACATCCACACACTCATCACATCACACACACACATCACACAGATACATAAACACATCACATACACACAGAGACACAAACACATCACACACATCACATCACACACACATTACACAGACACACACATCACACACAGAGACACAAACACATCACACACACATTACACACATAGAGACACACACACATCACACACAGAGAGTCACAAACACACCCCAACTGCAAGCCTCAAGAAGACCCCTGGACCTGTAGGGCAGTCACAAGACAGGGGTGTGATCCTCTGTGTTAATGGAAAAACAGAAGAGATGTTTTAACTCTGTTTTGATTTACAAATAAGCGATTTCTCCATGTTTAAGGAGCCATAGAACCTATAGGAAGAGGAGGGTTGGGTCAGCACCGTGTGAATTTGTGGGGTGATGTGAGCGGTCTACTCCACCCTTAACCACCCTGAATCTGGGCTCTAGTTTCTAGGATGGAGAGGGAGGAGAGAAGTCAGAGCATCCATCATTCATGTTTGCATTCATGAGCCCAGCTAAGGAACTGGGGTGGGTTTTACCTTCTTACTTTGTCTTTATTTCTAATCTTTCCTAAGCCTGGGAGACCCATGGCAATGTCACAGTCTGTCTGGTGTCTCCCCTAGCCTAAGGTTTGACTTTCACCTTTGCTACCCCTCCTTCCTCTATGGCATCCTAAAGCTTTGCTGGCATAGAAATGTCTATAAATAAACTCTACCAAGTAAGTATTCGTCACAAAATAAAAACCAAAGAGGAGGATTTGGAAAGAGTGACATTTACTCAGCTCTGGGGAAATGCCAGGGAAGAGAGGCTGCAGGTTTATGGCTGGGTACATTGGAGGTCAGTAGCTACCCCCTGGTCCCCGGGAAGAGCAGGTAAAACAGTCGATTGCTATCAAGGGGCTGGAAGCAAACGCAGTCCCAGAGCGTAACTCCGCTCACTGCACCGACGAGTGAGCGGGGAATGACACGAAAATTAGCGAATTTTACCAGGGGAATGGATTCCACCTTCATAATATTTGGGAATTCATTTCATACAAATTATATCTGTTCTCTACATATCATTCAGCTGCATTTCCTGCCTCAGAGGTGGCAGGGTGCTGGCTGCAAAGAGCTCAAAGTGAGGCTGTGCTCGGGACACCATTTGACAAGCGTCGGAAGGGAAGTGAGAGGTTACAGCCACTCGGGCAGAGAGACAGTGACGTGGGGAGATGGAGCTGGGAAGACTGGGGACAGCGGGGCACGGCAAAAGGAGATCATCTTAATAAACGAACTGCGTGTGTATAAGAAATAAAGCTTGTTTTAGGGGGTGGGTGTAGGTCAGTGGTAGACTGCGTGTTTACCATGCACGAAGACCAGGGTTCCCCTACTAGCCAAGCACAAAACATTATTTTTGCAATCTATATCAACTGATGCTTCTGTGCCAAACACTCCCTGATAAAAGGGAGTGCCGTCTCCGGTAACCAATTGGGGAGAAAATAGATTTAGGGCTGAACAGGAAGATTTGCTAGAGAAGGACAAATCAGAAGGTCCAGGGTTTCTTCAGTGACAACACCGTCACCGTCACTATTTCCCACCCAATTCTTATGCAGGGTACTTTATGTGCATGGGCTCAGTTAATTGTCACACCAACCCTGCAAGTAAGTGTCCTCATCCCTATTTACAGGGGAGAAAACTGAGGCTTCCCAGTGGCCAAGTAACTTGCCTATGGTCACAGAACTCCCGGTCCCTGTGTGAAGCAGTAAGAAGCCACCATAAAAGGGTCCTGGTTTCAGAATCCAGTGAGAGGTTGGAATAAAGGGCCGCTGACTATCTGGAAAGAGGGTTCTGCCTTTTCAGGTGGCACCCGAGACTCAGAGAAACAGGATGTGACGGATGAGTAGCATTCCAGAAATCAGGACCGTGCTTAGGCTGGTTTCCAAGCCACAGTGTGAGGAAACACACAAAGGCCCAAGGCTTGAATTTTCAACCCCGCTTCTTACCTTGGTCGTCGTTTCTAGAATAATCTCTTTGTGCAGTAGCTCAACCACCATCTTCACGTGGCCCTCCTTAGACGCCAGATGCAAGCCGTTCAGCCCGTTCTGAGAGGAGCAGAAAGGTGGGAAGGCTTTGGTTAGTGACACCAGCCGCTCTTCCGTCCTAAGGACTGGGTATGGTGTATGGGGGAGTGGACGGCTGAAATGCAGGGACACTAGGTGGGTAGAGCTGACAGGGAGAGCCGCCAAGGGAAGGCTAGCTAGGAAGGTCAGAGCACCAAGGAGAGCAAAGACATTAAAACAGACACACTCTGGACAGGAACCACATGCAGGAACATTCTCTGAGAGCCTACAGGGGACTTGGAAGTGTCCAAATGCACACATGTTGAAGGCTTGAAGAGGTAGAACCCTTAAGAGCAGGGACGGGGGGTTAAGAAAGAGGCAGGTGGAATACAGCTCTCTTTCTGTCTTTTGCTTCCAAGCTGCCACAGCCCAGCAATGCTGTGGGATGGTCTGTATGTCAAATTACACTGATTGGCCAGTGGCTAGGCAGGAAGTATAGGCGGGACTAACAAAGAGGAGAAAAGAAAGAACAGGAAGGCAGAAAGAGTCACTGCCAGCCGCCACCATGACCAGCAGCATGTGAAGATGCCGGTAAGCCACGAGCCACGTGGCAAGGTATAGATTTATGGAAATGGATTAATTTAAGCTATAAGAACAATTAGCAAGAAGCCTGCCACGGCCATACAGTTTGTAAGCAATGTAAGTCTCTGTGTTTATTTGGTTGGGTCTGAGCGGCTATGGGACTGGCGGGTGACAAAGATTTGTCCTGACTGTGGGCCAGGCAGGAAAACTCTAGTTACACAGCAACCTCTTTGACCACAAAATCATCCTAAGATGTACGCTGTCATCACAGGCCCCCCAAGCGATGAGACCGAGTGACCTTGGACTGACATTATGAACCAAAATAAACTTTCTGGTTTTCATTTATTAAGTTTATTTTCCCAGGTATTTTGTCATAGTGGCAGACAGCTGACCACTGATTGATGGGAAATCCCACTTAGTTGAGGCTACGTGAGTCCCTCAATGGAAAAACCAGTGTGAAAACGGCCCCTTTGTTAGCTCATCATTTCAGGTGCCACCAAAGAGGCTACGCCCAATCATCAGTCTCCAAAATCAGAGCTCTTGCCAAGATATGAAAGTTCTAGTCAGCCTTAGCTGCTACTGTGCCCCTTAAAGCCGTGCGGCTCAGGATACATCTCTCAGTCCGTGCTCCCTTCTTTCTGGTCTCTGACCTGTGTACTTAAAGGCCCTGGAACTTCCTGGCAAAATCTGATATCAAAAACTCCTATTTGTTGGGTGGTGGTGGTGGTGGTGGTGGTGGTGGTGGTGGCGCAAGCCTTTAGTCCCAGTTCTAGGGAGGCAGAGGCAGGCAGATCTCTGTGAGTTCAAGGCCAGCCTGGTCTACAGAGTGAGTTTCAGGACAGCCAGGGCTACACAGAGAAATCCTATCTTGAAAATACCAAACAAAACAAAACAAAACAAAACAAAAACCCTGCTACCTAGAGGCTGGTAAGAAGGCATTTGCCATCACGCCTGATGACTTAAGTTTGGTTCATATGATGGAAGAAGAGAACTGACTCCTTAAAGTTGCCCTCTGACCTCCAATATGCTTATAGAGTGCATGTGCCCCTCATCCCAAATAAATACATTTTTTTAAAAAGGTGTTACCCAGCACTACAGATGATTCTGACAATGTGATGGCATGAATTTCAGTTCCATGGATGAGTAGGATCCATAAAGCCAGAGGTTCTAGTCAGCAGATAATCTGCACTCATTGTCTCCTCCACTGTGGTCAACAGCCCTTTTCTCCTGTTTGTTTTGGTCAGTCTGGTTTTAGTCCCTCCTTTCCTCGACCTCCCCCAGCCTTGGAGCTGCCGCAGGCTCTTGCCAATCAAGATAAGGCTTGACCACTCTGTGATTTGAGGCCTAAGACTCACCTGTCCTGGGAGTTCCTGCACCCTGGGCCCCAGAAATCCCCACTCCCCTCTTGGGTCAGAGCACACGGTCAGCTTCCCACCAAAACACAGCTCTCTACCTGGGGTCCGTGCTGCCTCTTAGCACGTGACCACAGGGAAGCGTCTCCTGGGGATGCATTGAGGGGTAGGGAAACAGGAGGGTTGCAATATATCAACCTATGTTCTCTCTAGATCAGGCCTGCCCAGCCTGCAAGCAGCCAGTGAGGACAGCTAGCTGAGACCTTGCTGGGTTGGGACACTCCTTACTCTATGTGTACACACACACACACACACACACACACACACACACACACACACACACACTGTGCCACTGTATGCACATATGCAGATGAGTGGGTAGGACTAATGGGAATGCCCCTTTACCAAATTGTTTCCTCATGAAAACACCTGACTCTGGCTATCACGTGTCTTTCTCTTACAGGTTGTGTACAACAGTTACCACAGAGTCCAACACCAGCTGTGTGGATTTTTCCTCTCACGGTGTAAATAAAATTATCAGATCAAAGATTGGCTAGATCCAGTGCTGGTAACCGGAGAGAAATGGCCTGAAGGCAGGCCACAGCCTGGACAGGAAGTTAGGACAGGGGTAAGGAACACTGGACACACACACACACACACACACACACAAAAAAAAAAAAAAAAAAAAAAACCCACTGTCTGTGTTCAATTTGCAAAGCACAAATGAACTAAAAAGCCACCCGTCCAATGAGGGGGTGCCTGGGAAGTCCCAGAACTTTCTGCAGCTGCTCCTGTTTGCGGGACAGGTTTGATGAAGATCTTGTTCCCTTTTGCAGACCTGTAGACAGAGATCTATCAACACTACTCTGGAAGGCTCCAAGCCCTGGCACGTGGGGCTTCTGGGGTCTGGTGGTGGGATTGTGGTCGTGGCTACCCTCTGCTTACCCCAGGAGATGGTTCTGGTAGCATGCCAGCCTGGATGTGGCTCATTTACAGCTTGGCTTGGCAGCTTTGCCACCTAAATGGTGGGTATTGATTGGTCCTGAAAGCCTCAGAGCTGCAATGTTGACGAGGCTAGGAGGAAACGTCTAACACAGCTGATGCTCTGGGGGTGGTTTTCCCTGCTCTTCGGAGCCAGTGTGAGGACCCTAATCCATAGGGATGCTGGATTTCTGACCACAGAAAATTGGAGGCAAGGTGTATTAAAGGCTCTGGATTATACCTTTCATTCACAGTTTAGCAAACCAAGGCCCAGAGTGGTTAAATTAATGAAGTCACATAATCCTGCTACATCACAGCCAGATGAAAGCCAGCATGGTTTGGGGTGCCCTCCTCCCAGGAGCTAGCTCACTTCTGTTTGATCAGATAAATAGAAGCACAGTTTACTTTTGATTACAGTCACAACAACCATCCCCAGGGTCTGGTTGTGACCTCTGTGACTGATCTTGATGGCTCTACTCACTGTTGTGGTCTTCAGGAGTCTCCCTTTCTCTCCTCCCCAGTTTGTAAGCCTTCCAGAAGCCCACTCCTGGCAGAAGAAAGGGTCTTTCCTCCAAGAGGGTCCATTTGAGTGGTTCTGCATCCCAAAGTGTATCTCACCCTCCCTTCCAGATTTTCCCTCTTCCATCTCTTTCTTCTTTGTGACTTTGTCTTTCCGTGTGTGTGTGTGTGTGTGTGTGTGTGTGTGTGTGTGTGTGTGTGCATGCTCACATATGTGTGGTTGATGAGGTTAATGTCAGGAATTTTCGTTGACCACTCTTCAACCTTACGCTTTGAGGCAGAGCCTCTCAATCAAACCCAGAGCCTCATTAGGCTGCTTGCTGTCAATGCCCCCATCTCTGACTTCTGAGACTGAGGCTGGAATCACCGGCTACCATGTTTGCAGAGCACTGATGTGGGTTCTGACGATCTGAGTTCAAGGACCTACTGCTGCAGTGCCAAGTGTGTCAACTGCTGAGCCATCTCCCCGGCCCCCTAGCGGTCTTTGTAAGTCACGTCCGTTACTACCAATAGATGTAAATTATGTCTATGACTCAGGTGGTTTGAATTCAATGTCCTCATCTGGGCCACAGAACCCAAACAAGCCCTGTTAGGCACAGGCAACCAGGGTATGCAAGAAACCCTGGAGTCAGTGTGCAGCAAAAGACAGGAGCAAACGCCCGCTTCAGCGGCAGTGATTCTGAGTGCTGAGCGTCTGCCCGACCCCAAACACTGTGCCAGCCGACAGCGCCGGGCAGTGTGCTGTAGGTGATTAAGAAACAAATGTTTTTCTCTTGAAGAACTAACTCACTGTGGGTGGGGATGATGCAGGGACAGATACACACAAGAGAAATACCCTACATGCTCTTACAGGCATGCATGAATCTGTAGCACAGAGGAGGATCGGACTACTCTTTAAGAAGTGGTGGTTTCATAGCCAGACAGCCAGTTCATGTGACATTAGGGTGTCGAGTTCATTTACAATGGCGAAATGAAGACACCATATGTGACACTAAGTTCTAAGCCCACACACTGACACATCAGAAGCCAAGCTTCCAGCCTCCTCATCACATGTCCCTTTCCTTTCATGAGGCAGCTGAATCCAACAGGTACACAAATGCTCCAAGCCCCAGAGGCCAAGCTCTTTCCAGGAGCCAACTTCAGAAGGTGGAGGGATGATTGGCCGCCGTGACTGACCAACCAGCCCAGTATCTGAAGCTGAGGGGCACCTGGGGACCAATGTCCTGCCATGTGTTCTAAGGAGCCCTCTGCCTTACTAAGTGCATAACTAGTCCACACAAGAGACTACTCTCAATACCAAAACAGCATCCTGTGGATAAATACCACATTTAACGCTTTCCTTTTCTTTAAACAGTTTTTTTTTTAATTGCTCAAGTGTGAAGAGGGAGGAGTACAAATTATGTGAACTATTTGTTCTTAGCTGTGACTATGGACAGGGATGAACTGTAATTTACCACCTCTTCATAGCCAGGAACCATATGCTTTTACTTCAGTTAAATCAAATGTAAGTTGGTTGCCAAAAGTAAGAGGCAGCCTGCTGGATCTCTCCTTAGAACTTCAGCTACTCATCCAGCCTCCACAGTCGCTTTCTCCTGAAGCCAAATGGCAGACAGGCTGCTGAGGGATTAGGAGTGGGATGAAGCGCATACTACTTCTCTCAAATAGCAGAGTGTAGACGATAAGCACACACGAGTTCAAGAGACACGAGATTAGGAGCTTCAGTTAAGTGAGACGCGCAGCTGCTCCTGGCCATTTCCAGTCATGCTGTCCTGCAGGACACGAGCTGGCCATCTTCTTCCTGCAGACCCCAAGCACTAGACTGTGGCCTGTGTGCTAGACCACCTGAGATGCTTGTGCTCTTAGTCGCTCCACTCTGTTCTTTCCCTTCTGCTTTGTTTGAACATGAATACTTTCTTCTGATCTCTTTCAAGTTCTAAGTCTTACCATGCTTTTGTCTAGTCTACTGATGATACTGTTGAAAACTTCTTTATCACTAAGAAAGTGTCTTGTTTTTTTAAATCACTGTCTTGCATTAGGCTCTTCCTGGGACTTTCTATCTTTTTGCTGAAATTCCCCATCCATTCATGGATGTCATTCATTTCTCCACTGGATTCATGCACGTGTCAATCACCTGGGTCTTCTCTGAGTCTGGTTCTGTTGAATGCTTTGTCTCTTGACCACAGTTTGTGTTTTGTCTTACGTGTATATTACATTAATGATTCTCAATTGATTGCCAGGCATCATGTATAAGAACAAGAGACATGAACGCATGTGTCATTTATGGCTGGAAGCAGATTTGATTCATCTGTGGCATGGATAGTCAGGGTTAGAAGTTGCCCTGGGTTTGAGTCTCACGGTGTCTCGTCTGTCAGCCTCTACACTCTTCTCCAGGGAAGCCGCAGTCATCCTGAGTTTGATGTAGGAGTCAGGGTCTTAGAAGGGTTTCAGTGTTCCTGATCTCCCAGCTTCCATCTGTTCCTGGTACCTGTGTTTCAGGTAGACTCATTTCCTTGCTTGTACTTCTCTCCTAGTGGCAATGTGTTCTTCCTGGTGACATAGACTGCTCCAGCTTCAGTCTTAATCAGGCTCTGCATGTCTGGTCATCAAGGGTAGGACACTTTTTTTATTACCCCTCCTCTGCTTTACCTGGTCTGTACTGGGCTTGGATGGGTAGTCGCTGCATGTCTTCATATTCTCTAGCAGAGCCAGAGACCTGCTTGTTCCTGGGGTATGACCCTGGGCCTAGGACAGTTGCTGGCCTCCCCAGGTTTCCAGGCTATCTAGAGACACTGACATAAACCAAGCAAGACTGTCTCCTGTTTCTCAGCAAAAGCAGTCTGTTTTTGCTCCTCCTTGGAAGGATGGTGTCTTAGTTAGGGTTTCCATTGCTGCTATGAAACACCTTGACCGTAAGCCAAATTTGGAAGGAAAGGGTTTATTTGGCTTACAGTTTCACATTGCTGGTCACCACTGAAGGAAGTCAGGATAGGAAGTCAAACAAGGCAGGAACCTAAAGGCAGGAGCTGATGCAGAGGCTGTGGAAGGTTGCTGCTGACTGGCTTGCTTTCCCTGGCTTGCTCAAACTGCTTCTTGTAGAACTCAGGACCATGAGTCCAGGGATGGCACCACCCACCATGGGCTGGGCCCTCTCCCACTGATCACACATTGAAAAAATGCATTACAGATGGGTCTCACGAGGGCATTTTTTCAGCTGATGCTCCCTTCTCTCTGATGACTCCAGTTTGTGTCAAGTTGACACACAAAACCAGCCAATACAGACGGCATCCATGTGAAGTCCGGAGTATGATAGCGTATCTGTTTGGTCTCAAGAGAGGAGTCTGGGAAGTCTGCAGGGCTATTGTCTTCTACCTTCCACTAATCACACCCTGAACTCCCTAGGCCTAGGGAGCTTCTCTATGGTATCCAATATTTCCCATGAGCACTCAATCAAGGCATGGGGTCAACAATTCAATGTAGATCTCTTGACCTGGAGGAGTTGTCGGGATTTTGCCTCGCAGAGCTCTCTGTTTCTACATGCGCTCTACCAGCAGGATGCATGATGGTGCATGTGGGCCTCTCCGCATGGTTTTGGCCTCTCTGGAATCCAGATCACCTGATTACCTTACTCGCTTGACTCTCAGCTGAGTTCAGGAAGATTTTTGGTTTGTTTTAGGTTATCTGTTTTGTTTTCCTACAATTAGGGTGACAGCAACATCCTTTGGAGCTTCTATATTCTACACTCTTCCTATCCTGAGCTTGAAGACCCCTGGGCTCCAGACACTTTCCGGCCACGATGGCCTTAACGAAGAGATGGTCTCTTTGAGGAGCAAAAATCTTCACACTGCCACCCACCCACACCGGCTTTCCTCTTGTGCTTTGCCCCCCCCCCTTTGGATATAAGGTCCATTTGAGAGCATTTTGAGAAGCAACGTCTGGAAGAGGAGGACAGCCCAGCGAGGCGGCGCAGCTGCTCCCAACAGTTAAGATATTCTCAAGTCACATTCAGCCTGCACGATTTAACTTGGAATATTTTCTTGTACCAACTGTGAGAGATTCCATTGGCAGAAACACGATTTCAGACATTTGTTCTCAGTAAACTGTTCCTCTGTTTAGCTCCTCTGATTGCCCCAATTACACTAATTGATTTCCAAATGTACAAATACAGTTGACATGTCACTGGAAATTTAGCACTTCTCCAGTCAGGAGCAGAAGGGAAGCGTCAGACGGTAAGCGCTGGTATCCTGAGGTCCCACAGTCCATGGGAAATGGCAGAGATGTCTCAAAAGTAGATGCCGCTGGTCTCCGAACACACAGCCCTCATGCTTCCTGTTCACCCACTTCATCATATTCATGGAGCACACAGCCTCAAACTGGATCCTCTGACTGAGGGCTCACGGCCCCCCTTCCCACCTCAAAGTTTGTCCGGGTTAGGGCTACTATTGCTGTGATGAAACACCCTGATCAAAAGCAACTTAGGGAGGAAAGGGCTTATTAGCCTTATGCTTCCACATCACTGTTCATCATCGAAGGAAGTCAGGACAGGAACTCAAACAGGGCAGGATCCTGGAGGCAGGTGCTGATGCAGAGACCATGGAGGGTGCTACTTACTGGCTTGCCCCTCATGAGTTGCTCAGCCTACTTTCTTATAGAACCCAGGGTCCCCAGCCCAGGGATGTCACCACCACAGTGTAACGGGATCTTCCCTATCATTCACTGATTAAGAAAATGTCCTACAGGCTTGACTATAGCCTGATATTATGGAGACCTTTTCTCAATTGAAGCTCCCTCCCCTCAGATGACTCTAGCTTGCGTCAAGTTGACATAAGACTAGCCAGTACCAGGCTCTTAAATCTAGTCATTCCATACCTATGTTATTCCTGGGAGTGAAGCTGAGACTAAGACTATACCAAGACCGTGACTGGGAAGCCATGGCTTTGTTCAGCCACACTTACTATCATGTATTGGGTTCACTTATTAGCTCAGTTTCTTGCTCTCCAGGGGAAGTTTCTGATGAGTAAGAACGGGATTGGAGTCCCAGGAATAGCAATAGGGATGTCAAGGAAATAGGGGGCCCAGAGTGCTGAGAGGTGGGATGGGAAAATCCTGTTGTGGTGGTTTGAATAGGTATGGCCCCCATAGACTCCTGTGTATGAATGCTTGGCCCATAGGGAGTGGCACTATTAGGAGGTGTGGCCTTGTTGGAGGAAGTGGGTGTCTATGGGGCGGGCTTTGAAACCTCCTTTGCTCAAGCTAGGCCTAGTGTGATAGTCTCCTGATGCTGCCTGTGGACAAGAAGTAGGACTCTCAGCTCCTTCTCCAGCACCACGTCTGCCTGCAGGCCACCATGCCCCACCATCATGATAATGGACCAAACCTCTGAAACTGTAAGCCCTCCCTAATTAATTGTTTTCCTTTGTAAGAGTTGCCGTGGTCATGGTGTCTCTTCACAGCAATAGAAACCTAAACTAAGACACTTACATGATTGTATCATGGTGCCATATTCCCCTTTACCAATGTAGCCAGTAAAGAACCAATAAAATGGAGCTGAGGATGTAGCTCAGTGGTAGAATGCTTGCCTAGCATGCATGAGGCCCTGGGTTTGATTTTCAGTACTGCAGGACAAACCAAAACACCTTAGTCAGGGTTTCTACTGCTGTGATAAAACATCATGAACCAAAGGAATTTGCGGAGGAAAGGGTTTATTTCAACTTACAACTCTCAGTTCTCACTCCACCACTGAGTAAGTCAGGGCAGGGACTTAAGGCAGGAACCTGGAGGCAGGAATTGAAGGAGAACTGCCAATCACTGGCTTGCTCCTCATGGCTGGCTCAGCCTGCTTTCTTCAAGACATCAAGGCCACTGGTCCAGGGGCGTCACATCAATCATGTATCAAAAACGTACGCCACAGGCCAGTCTGGTGGGGGCATTTTCTCAATCGAGTTTCCCTCTTCCAAAATGACTCTAGCCGTTTCAAGCTGACATAAAAGTACCCAGGGCACAAAACAACAAAGAAGATTCAAGCAGCAATCTTTCCCCTGGTGTGGTCAGAATGTCTACACAGAGCTTATGCACCCAGGTTTCTGTTCAGGCCCCCACTCCCCTGCCCAAGTTCTTGGTTGAGAACCAGGGACAATAGGCCCAGCAGTGATAATGGCAGCTGCCTAATCTCCACTTGTCAGAGCAGAAGCCAAGGACGCCCCGGGAAGTGACCCACACAGCAGGCACAGGTGAAAAGCCACAGAGCCAGCGCTAGCCCAGGGAATCTCGGAATGAACCCGGGGCAACTTGTGCGGAGAGTAAAGGAAGACTCAAAGAATCCCAGGCACACCACAAAGAAGCCAAGCCACCAAAAGGACTCCCCGTGTCCCGACTTTAACATCAGACACACATCGCTGAGCTTCAAACACTGAATGGAACAGGGCCAAAACCAGAGCTGGAGGAGCTGTTCCGCATTAGATGCTCCTGTCACCTGAGGCCAAGCATCTACCTAGGAAGACACCTGGAACAAGACGGGAGGGTGAGAAGATAGGGTGGGGACCCAGAAAGAGGCAGGCAGAAGGAGGGAGAAGGGAAGGGAGGGTATGGAGAGGGCCAGCTGGAGTCTGGATGGAATGTTGACGTTGGAGAACACCCAAGCTTCTTGCCTTGGATGCATGGGGGAGCCAGATGGGTGGTCTCCTTACTCATGCCTGTTACAACCTGGAATGCCTAGGGGCAACAGAGTACCATGGAAGTATAGGAAGGTCAATAGATATGAAGATCACAGAAAAGCAGCCACAGAGAAGGCAAGCAAAGGGGAGGCAGGGATTCTTTGTACTGTTCTTACAGTGGTTCTGTAGATAAGAAACAATTACAGTTTTAAAGAAAGCAAGAAAGAGGAGTGGAGGCGAAGGTCTAGAAAGGCTGTGGGAGAAGGGGGCCACTCTAGGCTCTGGGTAATGGGCTTGGGCTGGGATAGGTTTTCTGCAAGCCTTTGTGGAGATCTGACCACGTTATTTTTGCAGGACCAATGGCCTGCAGCAGAGTTCCGCTGCTATCCAGTAAGGATATAACCTGCCCTGCATGCCATCAAACCATGCCAAGGGAACAGTCTCAACTTCACATGGATGCCTGCTGATAAGGACCCTCCACCTGGCAGCCTTCCTACCGTAGAGGGTTTATGGCTCTGCAGAGACCACTTGGTGGGGAAAGTCTGTTAAAAATATTCCATCTTGCAATTTAATGACTCAGGAGGCAGATGGAGCTGAACAACTGTCAGGGTTGGGAGGGGGTTACCTTTTCCTCCTCTGTAATCCTGCATTCCTCTGGAGACAGGGACAATTGGAGAATGGAAGGATCCAGGAGGACTGTACCAACTTAGGGAGGGAGCCAAAGAGAAAGAAACAAGCTGACAAGCTGGCTCTAAGCGGTTTTTTTTTTTTTTCTTTTCCCCTTCTCTGCTTTATTACAACCTAAATTCGGTTCTCTACCCAGGTAGCTCTTACGGATCATAGTTTAGTTATACTCAGGAGGAGGAGGAGAGACATTGTGATCTGTTTCATTATCTTAAAGCTAAAAGGAACCACAGCAATTTCGGAGCTCTGCCTGGAGGCCAAGTGACCTCAGATCACCTTCCCTCTGCTGTGTGGTTGCTCAAAACTTGCAGTGGCCTCCATGCTCCAAAATCCCACAGCTCAGCAACAAACCCACTGCTGAGGTCTCAGGGCCCTTGGGAGTGGAGGGGGAGGGTGTTCGAGTTCAAGTTAATGAGAGAATGGGTTCTGAAATTGAGCTCAGCAGCTAAGAATATCTCCCATGTACTAGAAAGGTGCTGTCCGAGATCTTGATATTTTGTTTTTAAAAATCAAGAGAACCACACCTCCTAAGGAAAGGGCAGCAGGATTAGAGGAAGAAGCCTGGGGAAGAGTGTGAGGCTTCTAACTGGTCTTACCACTCATCTAAACCGACACGTCTTGAAAGTGATGGCCTGGCTATCATCCTGGTATAAGAACTAAGCAATCTCCATCCTCAGGAAACATTCTGTTGTTGTTGTTTTTTGAGACAGGGTTTCTCTGTGTAGCTTTGGAGCCTGTCCTGAAACTCACTCTGTAGACCAGGCTGGCCTCGAACTCACAGAGATCCGCCTGGCTCTGCCTCCTGAGTGCTGGGATTAAAGGCGTGCGCCACCTCCGCCCAGCTCTCAGAAAACATTCTGGATATTTTGTTTTGCTGGCTCAGAGAGAGGCATGACAGTCTTCCCACCAAACTGCCAGCCATGGTGTGCGTGGTGGGGGAGGTGGAGACTTTCAGATGTCATACATTTCTGCACAGTTTTGATTTTTAAGCGAAGTATGCATTCATCTTGCTGTTAAATTAGGAAATCAAAACTAAAATCCGAGACACACTTATATGCAGTCTATACCCATACCACCCTGAACATGCCTATCCAGAGACACACTTATATACAGTCTATACCCATACCACCTTGAACATGCCTATCCAGAGACACACTTATATACAGTCTATACCCATACCACCCTGAACATGCCTATCCAGATACACACTTACATACAGTCTATAGCCATACCACCCTGAACATGCTCTATCTCAAAAGCGAAGCAGGGCTGGGCCTAGTCAGTACATGGATGGGAGAGACATGCCTATAAACCATGAGAAAAGTATCAAGTTCACCACTAAATGTAAGAATTCTAGGCCCAGTCATATCCATAGCCTATTTCAATCCAGGCAGTTCTGCATTCAGGACTACTCCACCAATCAGAGAGGGCAGTCCCCTCAAGGCTGGAGTTGAGAGAGGGTCATTGTTCTTAGCAAGTCTACCTGCCTCTCTATCATATCCATACCCTGTTTTCAAAAGGCGAACAGTTCACTGAACCATGTTCCCATGGAACTTAGAAATAGTCTCTATGGTGGTTTGAATTAGAATGGCCCCTATAGGCTCATATATTTGAATCTTTGGTCCCCTGTTAGTGGAACTGTTTGGGAAGGATTAGGAGGTGTGGCCTTGTTGGAGGAGGTGTGTCAGTGGGTGTCTTTTTTTTTTTTTTTTTTTTTTTTTTTGGTTTTTCGAGACAGGGTTTCTCTGTGTAGCTTTGCACCTTTCCTGGATCTCACTTGGTAGCCCAGGCTGGCCTCGAACTCAAAGAGATCCGCCTGCCTCTCCCTCCCGAATGCTGGGATTAAAGGCGTGCGCCACCAACGCCCGGCAGTGGGTACCTTAGTTAGGGTTTCTACTGCTATGAAGAGACACAATGACCATGACAACTCTTATAAAGGAAAACATTTAATTGGGGCTGGCTTACAGTTCAGAAGTTTAGTCCATTATCTTCATGGTGGGACATATTAGTGTGCAGGCAGACATGGTGCTGGAGAGGAGCTAAGAGTTCTACATCTTGATCATCAGGTAGCCGAAGCAACTGTATCACACTAGGTGTGGTTGGAGCATATATAAGACCTCAAAGCCCGCCTCCAACAAGGCCACATCTCCTTATAGTGCTGCTTCCTATGGGCCAGGCATTCAAATACATGAGTCTATGGGACCATACCTACTCAAACCAGCACACTGAGGGTGGGCTTTAATGTTTCAAAAACCCATGCCAGGCTTGTTTCACTCTCTCTGCCTGCAAGTTGCAGGTCAGATGTACGCTCTCAGCTACTGCTCCAGCACCATGCCTGCCTGCCCACTGCCACCACACCCCCTGCCAGGGTGGTCATGGACTCACCTTCTGAAACTGTAAGCCAGCCCCCAATTAAATGCTTCCCTTGATAAGTTTCCTTGGTCATGGCATTTCATCACAGCACTAGAACAGCAATGAAGAGCCTCTCTAAAGGTCCCCTCACATACAGTTGCACACATCTGCTTTTGAGCCTTTATACCCCAGAGGCCTGGATTTCCTGAGGTCCTGTCTTCATTTGTAATCAGGTCCCAGCTTGGCTGGGCAGATGGAGTGTGTCCTACAGAGCTGAATGTACATCCATGCACCCTGACACACATGCAGCCTCTCTTTTTTTTCCCTGAAGTTTCTCATGAGTAAGAGGACCATTTTTGGTCTTCACAGCCATCAGATCACAATGTGGAACTGGAGGATTTGTTTCCTTTCCTGACTGTGGCAATACAATATTATAAAAACATCTCCAACATTCAAAGAGACTGAACTTCTGCTGGACCTCAACAGCCAAAGTTAATAATACACCTTGAAGTCACTCAAGACTTAAGACTGCTGTCCTTCTATGTACTCAGAGTTGTCTTGGATTTCCCATGGGACCAGCTTTTACAGCCTAAGATAATGCATAGCTGTGATCATGAGTTATGTACTCTTCCATTCTCCTAATCCAGAACAATGCAAGTCCAAAATTAACTTCCTAAAATCTACCGTAAAGGTTGACAGCAACAAGTTATGGATATTGGTTGATAAACAATGATATTTATTGTCTCAATCAGTTGGGATTGGTCGGAGCCAATGACTTAATCCCTTGTAAAAGTTTGTTAAAGACTTCTGTAAAGTGTCTCATTCCTTCCCCCATGTGATATGCTCTGCTGTTCAATAAAAACAGGACAGACGCACACAACTCATACAATAGACAGACACAGACAGACACAGACACAGGGACAAACAGGTTCAAAAGACAGTCTTCAAACAGGCAGATAGTGAGACTCATACCACAGGCAGACAGAGGACAGACAGCACAGGGGACATGAAGTAGAGAATTCAAATCTGGACTTGCCCTTGGCTAAAGGACTCCAAGAGAAAGCGCTTTTCTGCCTTTCCTTAGTGTGACCCAGATACATCGTTGGTGGCTCAGAGTTAATCCCTGATGTGTATAATCCAAGCCCTTGAGGACCCCGAGTTCTCTCCTTTCACAGCTGCAGTAGGGTGTGTGCTGGTGCGTGCCCATCACTAAGGCACACACTCCACACACCCGATCATGCTAGGCTCCCCTTCCCTAGGCTCGGGGATGTGGGAGATGGCTCTGTTGGCTACACATGGACATCTTTATGAAGCAGAACCAGACAACTACCCTTCTCTTTCCTTCACAAGAAAGAAAGGAGAAAAATGAAACCCGACCCAGGCAGGTGGGTCTAAGCAGTGGTGGCCTCTGCTTTGGCGTTGTAGATATCTGGCCATTGCTGGAGCCGGCGCTGTATCTGGCAGGCGCTCTGCCTCTTTCGGCTTCGCTTTTCCTGCACCGGCTCTGGCCACCTTGCAAGCGGAAGTGGGCATTCAAAGAGGCCAGACTCGGGACAGGCTTCAGACATCCACAATGAGGAAACCAAACCACGACGAACTCCTGTGTGCAGCAAAGAACAACTTGCTTTCCAGCTGTCCGTCGGCCCTCACAATCAGCAAGATGAACATCATATAGAGTCGTCCCTGCTAAGCCCCAAACGCTATTTCCCTTTTAAAAACGACTCAGACTCTCAACAGAAGCGCCACGGGCTCCAGCACACAGGCGCGGGTCTTGCACTGCCTCCCCCTCTTCCTTTGGTGACAGCCAGACTCTCACAGTACCAGATGTGGGGCAACACAGCCTCTCCCCCTCCTCACCACCCAGAGCTGCGCCCGGGTGGCAAGGCTTGAGCAGTTAGAAGGTTCTCCGTGTGACAGTCGGGTATAGGCGGAATTTGGAACCTCGTGGTTTAATGCCATTCTAGGCTAGTCGGGAGCTCTAAGCTCACAGATAATAGGAGAGCACAGCAGGCTGTCTGTGATGAACTAGAGCCAGCCTCCCAGGCTGGAGGGCCGCCCTCCTCACCCTCCTTCACTGCACGTCACCCCCACCCCCCTGGCACGCCACCGGGACCCTCGCACGCCTCCTCCGCTGTCCCTTGTCGCACGAGCAATGGAAGACGTGATGTGGGGCTCTGTCACCTGTCACTGGCCTACAGTAGGCGTGTCACAACAGCTCGGGAAGCAAGTGTGGCAGACATCAAAATCTCTTCTGGCTCCTGTGCAGCCAGGAGAATGCCGCATCTGAGTCCTCCTGGCTGCAGAGAGGCTTCCTGCTCAGTTCTCTGAGGGCAGGCTGTGGTTTTACCCATTGCTGGTTCCGTAGTGCCTGGCCACCATAAGCGCTGAGCACTGGGATTGCATGGGCATCACTGCTGGGGCCACCCCAGGGGGTCCTTTGCTGCTTCAGCTCCAGTGCATGCCCCCCTCCACCCCCCACCCCCCTACCCCCGGTGGTGCCATATTGACCTGACCGCTCTAGGAGAGAGGAGCATGGATTCTTCTGACAGCTTGCTTCTTTCATGTGGCTAGCTGGCAGTGTGCAAAGCCAATCGGCTCATCCTACAGTCTGTTTTTAATCACCATCGTCTCCACACTGTGTCACTTGAGTCTACAGAGTGATTTCTGGAGGACGCGGAAGCGGGATGTATGAAGCTGGGTGGGGTTGGTGGGAGTATGATCATCTCCGCGCATCCCACCCCAGCCACACTATCCTTCCTGCTGCTCCCAGACAAGGTAAGTGCTTCCTGCCTCAGGGCCTTTCACCCTTTCCCCTCTTTTAGGAATGCCATTTCCAGAACCCACCAGGCTCTCTCCCTTTCTTTGTCCAGGCCTCTTAAGAGTTATCTCCTAAAGAACATGCCTAAAGCAGGCTTTGCCTCCTAGTTATCAATCATCGGATAAAGATATTGATTAGCAATACCCTTGCCTGTTGTCTCTTTCCTTTACTAGCATATAATGCTCAGCCTGTGTATTCTGTCAGGCATCTGCAGCACCCTCAAGGGAAGATGGCACCCAGTTGCTGTTTAGTAAACACTACAGACAGTGAGCTTGTATTCTGAATGTCTTATGTCCTTTTTCATGGTGCCAGAATGAGCTACTGGTGGGGACCCGTCTCAGGTCCCTTCTGCTCTGAGTTTCAGCCTCAAAAACCCCTCCTTGCTGGCTGTCTCCACTGCCGTCAATCCCTAGACTACTCAACTTAGGACTTCACCACGCACATTCCGCGTGCTCCCAGAATACCTGGTGTCCATAGATGGTTCCCAGGGTCTTTCTGGAAGTCCCTCCCCCAATTCCAGTTCATGATCCAGGCTGGTTGGCTCTATTTGTTCTCCCGAGCCACGATTTTACCCAAGCTACCTACAATATTCTTCTGGACTACCGCAGCAGTCCTGTGACCGGCCCTCCGGCTGTTCCCTGTGCGGCCTCCATCTGTTTGGAGCACAGGAGACAGTGTGATCCTTTACAGCACACCTCTGGTGACAGTCCTCCTATGCTAGAATCCCAGGCTCATTTCCCCTTGCTCTCAGTATAAAGATCAAAATCCTTAACATGCCATCTGCAAAGAGAGACAGTCAACCTGGATGCACTAATACAGTTGCACAGGTTGTTCACTATGGAAATGTCCCTCCTCCTCCTGGTGAGCATCAGCCCTGTTAAGCTTTTTACCCTCACCACTGTCTCTCCCTCAAATACATCCCCTCCAATGAACAACTTTGGGGTTAAAGTCTGGGGCAGCAGGTAGGTGCACATACAGAATGCATAAACATGCACACACTTGTCAGGCCCTGGGGCATGCTGTCCAGCTGTGTGATGTCAAGCCCTTGTTACCGGGAAGATGCAGCTCTGTCCAGCTTTACCTCAGCTGGGTCCCTGACAGCCCACACTCACCCATGCTGGCTGTCCCTTCATTAACCTCAGCTCGGCTCTCAGTCCTCTATCTCTTGCTTAAGGTAAGGGACCACCATAAGGCATCTCTAAGTTAGGCTCCTCTCTACTCATCTGCTCAGAGTATCCTAGAGGAATATCCTAGACCACTGCTTCTCAGCCTTCCCAATGCTTCAACCCTTTAATTCAGCTCCTCATGTTGTGGTAACCCCCAACCATACAATTATTTTATTGCTACCCTATAACTGTAATTTTGCTACTGTTATGAATCATAACGTAAATATCTGTGTTTTTCTGATGGCCTTAGGTGAGCCCTGTGAAAAGGTCATTACACACACACACACACACACACACACACACACACACACACACACAGGGGTTGCAACGCACAGGTTGAGAACCACTGTCCTAGACCTTTCCTTCAGAGCCTTAGCCATGCATGATTCTTCAGTGATCAGCTCTCCCGGCCCACAGGAGTGAAGGAGCAGGATTAGTCTATGTCCCTGTACACAGGAAGACACGGGGTGTGGGGGTGGACCTCAAGACCCAATGATGCTGGAATAAAGGACAAAAGCGGGCATTATGGAGACATTGGTGCACGTGGGGATACGTATGCACTTTGGTGTGTGTGTCTTCTTTCCTGTAAGCAGAATGGTGACAAGATCTAATAGATCTGTCCTGGGCATTCATGTCTCTTATGTAAGCCAAGTTCCTCTGCGTACGAGACCTAGAGTAACTATCCTCTTTGGGCAAACACCTGAGTACTTTTTGGGGAGGGTGTGTCCACACAAAGCGAAGCCTCAGCCTCGGTGTATTGCCGCCATCACACGCCCAACACTTCAGAGGTTTCCTAGCCCCCAAGCAGAGGACAAAAGCCGTGTCTAACTGTAAACAGCAAGTGCATGCCACAGACCGTGGGCTTGGCACTGCAGTAAGTTATCTTAGTCCCTGACACCTTTCATTTCCTTGGTGTGGCAGGCGCTGTCTGCTCTGAAAGGGAAGGGGCTGGTGGCAGCCAGGTCTCCAGAATAAAACCTCAGACAGGGTCCCTTCCACACCCGCACACGGGCCTTGCACTGTCAGGAGCTGAGCCCAAGAGACAGGAGGCTGACCTCGCACCAATCATGCCTACCTGCCTTCATCTTCTGACACCTAGAGCAAGGCAGATGAAGATGGAAAGCCAGAGATGGCAGCTGCCCCCACAGGAGGGCATTCAAGGCGAAGTCACTCCTTGATGTCCCCAAAACCCTCCACTGCCACAGTCAACCAGGCCCAGCCTCTGTCACACAGCTGCCCCATGTCAGCTCAGAGGTTGCTTTGAGACAGGAGGATTAGTCTTTGGAAGGCCTCCATAGGGTCCTGATTCCACTTGAAGTGGCATGGAAGCTAGGACACAGGGAGCCTCGGGAACCCCTGAGGTTTGGGGCTGCTCATTCATTCCAGAGGATGCTTCTGGGTTGTGGAATGGAGGATGCCTGGTTTCTCTCTCAGACCCATCAGCCAAGACTTCCTCCTTGTCCCCAGGCCTTATTCCCGCCTCCTTGCTCAAAGCAATGGATTCAGCAATCTCAGCTTCAAGCCAGCCTTTCCTCCCTCCACATGGGGTGTCTGGCTCAGCCCCTGAGTGTTTAGGAGTCTGTGTGTGCGTGGCTGGGGGTCTTTCTGGGTGGGAAGTGAATATGCAGGAGTGACAGAATCCTTTTCCTCACCCAGTCGGCCAACTCAAGTCCAGCTCACACACTGTTAACACCACCACCCCAAGTTCACCGCCACGGGCAGAATCACAATCATCTCCTAACTTAGCACCTGCCTTACCCTCCTTGTTCTTTGAGCTGTGGATTGAAGCCAGCACAAGGCCATCTCAACCCTAAAGGGGTCTTGGCACTAGGAAAGAGAAGGTTGTATCCTACAATTTCGGCCAGGCCTGGAGGGGCTGGGAGGTGATGATTGGCAGGGCACAGAGGCTGGTGGACACTTTCATTCTGAGGGTGTATTGCTGTTGTTGGGGATCCCAAGCAAGCCTCTTTCACACCAAACATGAGGACATTGTGCTAAAGGGAAGAGGCCGGTCCCCAAGGACAAACACCATGGATTCCACTTCTAGGAGGTCCCCGAAGTGGTCAAGTCCCTAGAGGTTGAAAGTAGAGGGTTGTATGCCCAGGGACCCCCAGGACTGCTCATGGGAAATGGGGATTTCCTCCATTGCTCCAGCATCAGTCTAGGGCTCCTCCTACACTCATTTTCAAAGGTTATCTCTAAGGCAAGAGCAGGATCCACAGCAGGAGCCTGCATTGGCCTGACCTGAGGGGACCTAGGCTAGAAGGATGTCAATATAGAGTGAATCTCAGCAGAAGCTCCAGAGACTTCCGAGGCTCTGAGAAGGGTCTGGCGGGACGAGTTCCAAAGCTCTCAGGACACAGCACCAGGCAGGAACCCCTCTCCCAAGAAGATGCGCTGTCTCAGCCCACTGACCTGGTTACAGGTGTTGATATCCACTCCATTGCGCAGGTGATCCAGAGCCTTGTCCAGGTTTCCCGAGCGTGCCGCCCTCAGGAAGCTGGTAGCAGCATCGGCCTGTGGAAGAAGACAACAGGCCATGAGTGTCCCCATGTGGCAAGCATCTTACAGTCCTGTGTGGTCATCTCCTCCTACTGGGAAACCCTGGTCCATACAACATCTCCGTTTGTGTGTCAGCACCCCAGGTCTGGGTGTGCAGCTGCCTTATGGTTGTAGAATATTATTTGAAGATGTGTTACATTTGTTTATGCTGTGGAACATTTGTTTAATGATGCAAAGATGTGTTGCATTCTTCTATGTTGCATTTGTTTGACTCTGTGAAGCTGTGTTACTGTGCCTGTCTAAAACAGCTGATGGTCTAATAAAGAGCTAAAAGGCCAATATCGAGGCAGGAGAAAGGATAGGTGGGGCTGGCAGGCAGAAAGGAGAAATCTGGGAGGAACAAGAAGAAAGAGCAAGAGAACAAGGAGAGGAGGATGCTAGGGGCCAGCCACACAACCACACAGCCACACAGCCACACAACCACACAGCCACACAGCCACACAGCCAGGCACAGAGTAAGAGTGAAAGTAAGATTACAGAAGTAAAAAAAGGAAAAAGCCCAGAGGCAAAAGGTAGACGGGCTAATTTAAGTTAACAAAAGCTGCTAGAAATAAGCCAAACTAAGGCCAGGCATTTATAAGAAAGAATAAGCCTCCATGTCTGACTTATTTGGAAACTGTGCGGTGGGCCCCCAAAGAGCCCAAAGAGTCCAAAGGGTGAAAAGAACTAACTAGACCCTACAGCTCAGGCGTCCCTCCCTTTGGGTACTTTTACTCGTGATCATCCTTGCAAAGACTGAGAGCGATCCCAAACCAGTTCCAATGGTGAACACTCAACATGGCTGGGTTTGGCTGCCTCCAAGCTACAGAGCCTTCCTTTTTTTTTCCCCCCTCCACTGTTAGGTATTGAACCCAGGGCCTCACACATGCTAGGTAAGCACTCTGTCACTAAACTACATCCCCAGCACCCCGACACCCACCGTTTTTTTTTTTTTTTCTTTTTTAATTTTGAGACAGAGCCTCATTAAGTTTCCCATGCTGGTCTCAAACCCTCTGCAACCTAGGCCTACCTTGAACCTGTGATCTTCCTGTCTCAGCCTCCCAAGTCACTGGGACTGCAGGCAGGCTGTACCTCCAGGCCTGACTGGCTCCCTGTTCTTGCTGGGGATCAGGATATCCTACGGGCGGCCTCCAGCGCCAAACAACTCGGCAACATAGGCACAGAAGCCAGCACGGGCCTTGCCTGGTGTTTTTAGAAGTAAACAACATGTGTGGATATTATTCTCCAGTTAAAAACCCCTCCGCGACAGATTAACACTGCAGTCTCTGTTTCACACGAGAAGTCACTGGAGAATGGAGAGCTGAGGTGACGGTGTAAGGTCACAGTTGAGCTAAGAGGTACAGCTGGACTCCAAGGTAGGCAGCATGGTTCTGAAATCCTAGGCTCTTTTTTTTTTCCCCAAAGATTTGTGTGTGTGTGTGGTATATGAGTATTTTGTTTGAAAGTATGCCAACAGAATTGGAATTATGGACAGTTGTGAGCTGCCATGTGGGTGTCAGGAACCAAACCTGGCTTCTCTGGAAAAGCAGTCAGTGCTCTGAACCTCTGAGACATCTCTCTAGTCCCAAATCCCATGCTTTTTTTTTTTTTTTTTTTTTTTTTTTTTGGTTTTTTTTGGTTTTTCGAGACAGGGTTTCTCTGTGTAGCTTTGCGCCTTTCTTGGGACTCACTTTGGAGACCAGGCTGGCCTCAAACTCACAGAGATCTGCCTGCGTCTGCCTCCCGAGTGCTGGGATTAAAGGCGTGCACCACCACCACCTGGCATCCAGGCTCTTAACCACCTAGCTTTCCTGCTGGTTTCCTGTGGCCCTTGCCAAGTAGGTGCCCGACACTGTTTTCCTTCCCTTCCTTGCCTGCCGCTTGGTCACCTGCTGCCCAGAGCACCAGTTTGCATAAAAGATGAATACCAGCCGGAGAGTAAGCATCCGGGCAGGAGGGGACAGTGCTCTAATGCAGACAAGACGGAGGGGGGGCGGTCACAGAGGACTGGAGGGCAGGCAAGGCTCACTACGGCTGTCCTGGGTCCCCATTTGAAAGACAGAGTAGGGAGAAGGCTCTTCTGAACCTTGTGGTACTTCCGAGAATTAACAGGTAATGCACAGCACTCAGCACATGAGACATGCGAGAGCGCACTTAACATGTGTGAGCAGCCAGGCGGCAAACTATTTCTCCCGACAACCCCACGGCTGGTGTCCTCCCTTCTGCAGGTAAGTCCGTTTCCTTTTTCTGTGGCACACTCTTGGGGAGCACGCGGTAGTGGACTGAACGGTGCCCGCAAAGGCATGTCAACGCCCTTATTCCTACAGTCTGTGCTATGTTCTCATTTGCAGAGAGTCTGTGCAGAAGTCACGAAGCTGTGGCTCTCGAGATGAGATCAGCCTAGATTCCTTAGGCCAGCCCTAAATCCAGTACGCAGTGTCCTTAGAGAAGCAGAAGCAGAGGCACACCCAGAGGAGACTAGCAGAGAGGAAGCTGGAGCCATAAGCCAGGTGGCCTTGAAGAGGACAGAGCACAGAAAAGCCTCCCTCGTGCAAGGAGCGTGGTCCTGCTCCAGCTTCACTTAGACTTTCGGTTATCCTGCCTGGTGGGGAACAAACTCCTATTGTTTTATGATACCTAGTTTGGGTGGGCTGGCATCACGGCTGCAGAAAACTAATAGGCATGCTAGGGCTCAGCCGCCCTAAACTCAGAAGACGTGCAGTCCATAACCACCCAATCTCAAATACTGCTAAACGGTCCAACGCTGGCCACACCCCCATCAACAGCAAGCGCAAGCCGTGGTGAGAAGCCAACTTGAGAACTGAAGGCTGTCCCCAAGTCTGTCTTCCTCAGGCCCATGTATATACCTACTCTGTATGTTCAAATCCAAGCCCCAAGGCTGCCCGCTCACAACCTGCACCATGGAGTCAGGAGGCCGGCGTCTCTCCTGACGCCCGCGTCTCTCCTTTCTGACGCCCTGTGGCATTTCTGTACCTCATCTCTCTAGGCCTGCACCTGGCTACTTTATGGACCCCAGGGCTCTGTCTCACTCTGGTCTGGGCATCCATCTTGTTTGCCTTCAAGGCTTTCCTGAGTACCTTGGCTGGAGGACGCTGCTCCTGGATGTTAACATTTGCCACCTTCCTTCCTTCCTTCCTTCCTTCCTTCCTTCCTTCCTTCCTTCCTTCCTTCCTTCCTTCCTTCCTTCCTTCCTTCCTCCCTCCCTCCCTCCCTCCCTCCCCCCTCCCTCCCTCCTTCCCTCCCTCCCTCTTTCTTTCCTTCCTTCTTCCTTCCTTCCTTCCTTTCCTTTTTTGGTTTTTTGAGACAGGGTTTCTCTGTGTAGCTTTGGAGCCTGTCCTGAATCTCTCTCTGTAGACCAACCAGGCTGGCCTCGAACTCACAGAGATCCGCCTGCCTCTGCCTCCCGAGTGCTGGGATTAAAGGCATGTGCCACCACCACCCGGCTTAGCATTTGCCATCTTTACATCTAGAAATGGTGGCAAAGGAACTTGATTTTAGATTAAAAGATGTTTCTAAAACACATTTTTCTCTAGCTGTTTAATTGTTTGCTTCTTGGGGCAGGTACTAAATCTTTTGAGCCCTTCGAAGCGTTATTCGACTGCAAGGCCAAGGCCTGTCCCCCTTGGCCTGCAGCCGGCTCCCTTGGTAGGACACTGGAGATGGAGGAAACATTTGGAACATCTGAAGTTCAGTTCTCAGCAGACTCGGACCCACAGCGTCTCCCTCCGATGATAGCGCTGACTGCTGACTCAGAAGGGCTTTCTGAATTCAACTAGCTGGAAAGCACATTATTTATCTCCCAAGAAGAAGAGCGATAAAGAGGCATTCTTTCTACCAATGAGCTGTCTTTTCACAGCACAACAATAATGGGATTTGGGATAAAAACCTGAAAGTGGGAGGGATAAAAATAGAAGCAATCTCAGATCCCATTGCCTGTCCAAAGCCCCGATGGTAGGGAAGAGTGTGACAGACAAGCAGGTGAGCAGGAGCCAATCTGCAGCAGAGTGGGTAAAGGGTGTTTGCAGCGTCTTAGAGCACAGCCCGGACAATTACGACAGCAAGTCCTAGGCCAAGTGCCTGGCCAGCACTGGAGAGGCTGGGCATGGAACTGGAGGCCGTGCACATACCAGGCAAGTGTGCTCACACTAGCCACAGCCCGAAAAGTGGGCGTGATCATCATCCCCATTTTAGAGTGGGTTACACCGAGGTCGGAGAGGCGAATGATTCCCCCAATTCTACAGCTCCAGGATCGGTCTAAGAAGACCAATGCGCATGACTAAGGCCTGTGATGCCAAGGTGCCTTCTCAGTGGTGTTTGTTTTATTTTGCTTTTTGTTTTGTTTTGCTTTTTAAACCTGGCCGTCCATTCAGGCCATTTTGCCAGGTCTAGGGCACATAAGGGTGCGGTTTAATACAAGTCGGTCCCACAGGTCCTAGCTCTGTCTCTGAGCACTGTGTCAAGGCCAACATAGGCCTAGAAAGGAATCATCTGGTTCCAGGCCTCCTCCTCCTCCTCCTTTTTTTCCCCACAGATGATGAAATGAAGAGCTATGGACATAGAAAGAATGACTGATGCCACCTGGATAGTCAGAGGCAAGGTACAGCTGCTGTGGCTGTGTCCCTTTGTGTCCTTTTAGTTTCCTGAAAGGACAGAGTAGTCAGGACCCAGCGGCATCCTCGAGGTGAGGTGCCCATAATGCTGCACTCCCACCGGCTACCATGTGCCACGCCCTCTGACTCTACCATGGATTTACCGAGGTTCTATTTCAAGTCTGGTATCCCGTTGGGAGTGGGAGGAATAAAAGAGAGGGAGAGAGAAAGAGAGAAACCTTGGGACACAGTGGCTGAGTTATAAAGTGGCCATTGGCATAACGGGGGGGGGGCACGGCTTTGCTTCACACTCATTCATGAGCGCCCCCTAGAGGGCAGATGGCACTCAGGCTACTGAGCAACGAGCAATGGTTTTAGTTGGCGCACAAGACTCGTCTCCACTATCTTATTCTCCCAACCCTACCCTCCCCCACTGCCCATCTGTCTAGTTCATCTACTCCAGTTTAACTTCCTGTGCCTGATGCACACAGGAACCGTCTAAATGCTTTAACGGGGCGGGAGGGGTCAAAAGAACCCAACACCTTCCATTGAAAACACTGACCCGAAATACCAACCAGCAGAGCAAAAGTAGCAAAACGCTTCAGGCGCCTCGCCTCTGATCATCTAGAACAAAGTTGCTGGCCCTCTTGAAGTCCATTCATCCCCTGCCATGTAGCCTCGGGAGGCTGCAGTGTGAGAGAAGGCTGGACTGGGGTTCCCAGAGAAGACCTGCTCTCTGTCACAGGAAGTCAATCCACAGATGGCTTACGTTCTCAGTTGGTTAATGGAGGTGATCACACTCCCTGGATGCCCCATTCAGGCTGCAGTGTCTTTGTCCCTTCCTCACATTTTCATCTCCCCCCCGCTCCCTCTCTCTTCTGCCCTCCCCATGCATGTGTGCACATGTGTGCACTGGGATAGAGAGTACACAGCATACATGTTCTTATGTATCCCCTCTGCTCAATCCACTCGATGCCACCGAACTTTCAATGCAAGCTCAGGGCTCTCCTTATGTTTTAAGTATTCAACACCAGTTAATTTGCTCCTCCCAAGAGCTCCATGAGGCGCGTTCTTCACCCTCTTGCTCTTTCACCAGATGAAGTGGCCAGCTCACGAAGAAGTGAAGTGACTGACTGGTCCATTCGCCCAGCTAGCAACAGATTGACCAGGGTTTGAATCTAGCTAGTGTGTTTCCAGGGTGTCTCTCTTAAGCGTTCTGCTCTCGTTTTTCAAATGCTCACAGGGCTCCTCTTGCGTTCAGCTCTAGCGAGAGGACACTAGCTTGCCTTCGGAGGGTGTGTGCACATTGGAAGGAAGGAAATGGGAGAGGAAAGAAGGGGGCAGAATTGTTGCTGGGACTCCAGTTAGAGAGGGTTATAAAACTGGGTTAGCCCTGGTTACCTGGAATACTCAAGACTCTAACACTTGTAGTTGGAGACCAGTGTTCTGGGAGCGAGACTCCAGGAGCATGATAATGAACGTCAGTGACATCCTTGTAACTCCAAGCATGGCTCCAAACTCACTGCAGGCTGGACAACGTTTCATTTCCCACTGTGGCCTCCCTGCTCACACCTCCTCTGGGGTTTGAGAAGGCCTACACTTCCCTTACAGCAGATCCTCACTTCCTCACTCAAGGCCTTGAGCATCCAATTCCCTTCTGAAAAGATGGGTAGAAACGAAGCTATGCAGAATGGAGCTTCATTGGCAAAGCCATCGTGGGAACTCCGGGAAAGACAGACAGTCTCACAGTTCCTGGGTGGGTAGGGGTGGAGCTGGTGGGGGTAGGGGTGGCTCATCCAGAAGACTAAGCAAGACAGGCCGGGAGATAGCTCAGTGGTAGAGTGTTCACTTAGGATGTATGAGGACCTGGGTTCCACCCATGACAGCACAAGCCAGGTCTGCTCCTCCAGGCCTCTATCAGGCCTCACGTTCAAGTACAGTGTTCCAGCTTCTGTGCAGCCCTGGCGTTAATTTCCTGTATTATGTAGAAACAGACATAGGTCTGGGCCACCAACACTTTTATGATTTCTTTCCAGAAAACTAGGCTGTCAATAGCTTAGCGAAGTGTCCCCAGAACCCCAACCAGACCACAGCTGGCAACGATGAAATGAAAATCAGCTGCCACCAAAGAAGCAGCCGTGTGAGTGGTGGCTGCCCTGGGTTCCCTTTGGGTCCCAGAACAACCCTGCGGGACCCATCCTGCCTTGGAGCTAGGTGGTGCCGGTGTGTGCAGAGCTGGGTGGGTCCACCTGGGGAAGACCTGCCTGTCAGTTCGCTCGCAATGCCTGCTTTCTGCCTGAAGCCTGGCGCCCCTTCAAGTTGTCAGACCCTAGTTTTCCCATTGTTAAAACAAGAATAATACAAAGGCGGGCTCTGGCATGCACAGATCTCCTTTCCGGTGCCCCATTCATTTCTGCTCCCTAGGGAACCTCGGGGACTTGAGGGTTTCTAAAGACTTGGGGTCAGGCTTGCCACTGCTCCAGGCCCAGGGTCGGGACCAACGTGCGGCGCTTATAGCTAAACCCACAGGACCCTGGCTCTGCTGCGAAGTGAGGGGCGACACGCCCCAGCGCAGCTGCCCGCTGGCTCGGGCCAGCTACAGGTCGTGCCCGCGGGGCGTCTTCTGGGCCCAGCCTAGGATGGCAGGCAGCAGCCTCCAGGCCTGAGGAATTTTCCTCTGGATCCGGCGGAGCCACGGCGGCGGGAGGCAGCAGAAGGGCAGACCCAGCACGTCCCCGCCCGCGACCGGGAAAGTTGGCGCGTACCGCCCCTGTCCCCCGCCCCCTGCCCTCCCGCCCCCCCGCCCCCACCCCCTCACCCGCCGCCGGACACTCACCGCGGGGTCTGTCCCCAACCTGCGCGGCCGTGCTGCCATCGCCCGGCGCCCGCTGACACCGGAGCTCCCTCGGCTGTTAGCTGCTGGGCGGCGCGGGGCGCGCGGGCAACTTACGAGGCATCTGGCTAAAAATACAGCAGCCGCCCCCCACCCCCCTCCGCGCACGCCTGCTCCGGCGCCCCGACCCTGCGCGCCGCTAACGCCACCGGGTCATTTTCACTCCATTAACGCGCCAGGCGGGAAAGCGCAGCGCCGCGATCGCCGCCGGGGTGTTCCGGGGTGGGGATGGGAAGGGGGCGCGGGAACAGGCCCCGCCACCACCGAGCCACCGAGTTGCAGGTGCGGCTGCTGAAGCTGGAGCCCGGCACACGCGGCCAACGCAGCCAAGAAGGAGCTCCAAGCTGCACAGCGCTCTCGCCCTGCCTCGGCCGCCAGGGAACTCGCCGCCGCCGCTGCAGGCCAGCGTGAGCTCAGCAAAGTCTGTTTGCGCCCCGTGGCTGATTTGTATATTTCCAGCTCTTCCATCATATCCGAGGCTCTAGATTAAAGAGCTTATTCCAGAGTCTGTGCCAGAGCCCCAGTGAATGAAGCCGAGGAGCTAAGGACAGGCGTGTTACTACGGCCTCCCGTTTTGAGGTGGCCTGGTTGAGGTGCCCAGGTTTCTGTTCTGGGACGGTTACCCACCTTTTCCTGTGGTCATTTCGGGGGGGGGGATGTCAAAAGCATGTCAGGAGCTGGTGTAGTGTTGAGAGTGACACTGATAACTTTCACAAGCCAGGCCAACCAACTGATGAGAAATGGTCAGGAAAAGCTGCCCCAGGCGACATGGGTTCTGGCTCTCTCTCCTCCAGTGACAGTCGACATCACACAAATGCTCTTTTACCAACCCTGCTGTGGGGCTTGTCCAGCAGTGTCTTGTGTGAAGTGAGAATGCAGGACACCTGTACACTAATGGACATGATCTCACTTAGACCTCAGTCACCTGTGAGCTGGACAATGCTGGGTTCAGAGAGGTCCATAGTGCAGGCCAAGGTCACCCACCACCAGGAAACAAAGGCTCAGGGGGCCCCAGCCAAACTGATCCTTCCATGAATAGCCCTGTCAAGGTTCCTAAGGAAAGTGGGCAGTGGGCTTGGGAAATGGCTCAGTAGATAAGGTCTGCCGTAAAAAACGTGAGGTTCAGATCCCCAGAACTCATACAAAAGCCAGACAGACCTGGTGGCCTCATGGAATCCCAGCATTTGAGTTGGAAAGTCGGGGGATTCCTGGGGACGCTGGCTAGCCAGACTCTCTGGAATTAACAGGCAAGCTCTGGGGTCTGTGAGAAGCTCTGCCTTAATGAATAAAGTGAAGTCAAGGAAAACGCCTGACAACAACTTTGGTGTTCTGCACACATGGGCTCATACAACGAGCCTACACACACATACACACACATGCATCCACATACAAACACATACACATCACATACATGCAAAATAAAAAGAAAGTGTGCAGTGCCGGGAGAACAAAGGAGATGTCTGGGAGACCATGGAACAGACTAAGGCGTTTGTCAAACAGACGGTATCAGTACTGAGCAAGAGTTGTCCAAGAGGCATACCAATGCAACCAGATCTGTTTGAAGTCAGAAATATCACGGGTCTCCAGGCCCGAGGCCCCCAACACCAATGCAGGCTGAATTTGAAGACAGGCACACTCTTCAAGACTCTGGGAAATGCCCATAGTGCTGTATCAAACTGCGGGTGTTACCATCTTCCCCATTGCTGAAATACAGGACATCCTATAGATCTCCTGCCTCTGTGCTCCTTAAAACTGCCTCTCAGGTCTACCCAAAGCCACTGCACAGAGAGCTTCAATGAATAAGTTATGGTTACTGGAACAGTTCTGATTGCAGCCCAGTGAGCATCCCAGGGGATAGAAAGCACAACTCCCTTCTAACATTAATATTTACAGAGAGAAAGCACCCTGCTCAAATGGAAGATAAATAACTTGTTTTGTTTTTTACTTTCAGAAAAATCACGTGACTTACAGAAAGCACTGAGAGGCTATTTTCAAGCTATCTGAAGTGTGACTAACTTATTAGGAATTGCATATTTACCATGCACAATTTGGTAAGTTCTGATATTAGCATACCTCTAGAATACCATCACCACAATTAAAATAAGGAACATACGGATCGCTTCCAAGGTTTCTTGGGGCCCCTTTGGTCAATTATCTGCCTCCTGCCTGCTGGTCTACATTCTTAGGTTAGACATCCTAACAGATATATGGCAATATCTCACGGTGGTTTTAATTTGTATTTCCCTTCATAAGTAATAATATCTTTTCAGGTACACACCTGTTATCTACCTCTCTTTTTAGCAATGTATTTGTTCATATCTTTTGCTCATCTTAAAACTGAATTATTTATTCCTATTTAATATCTGTGTGTGTGTGTGTGTGTGTGTGTGTGCGCGCGCGCGCGCGCGCATGTGAATCATGCTAGGAATCAAACTAGGGCCTTGTGCATGCTAGGAAAACACTCTACCTCTGAACTACAGTCATGGCCTTTTGTTTATAAAGTTCCTTCTATTCAGAGTATCTGTCTGAAAAGTAGTGTTAGCTGAAATCTTATGAGTGAAACATTCAAGGATTAATACCAAAAGCTCCCAGTCCAATTTGGAAATCTAATTCTTATCATTCCCAAGCCCGGTACTCTTTGTGGTTTATAACGGTGTGGATTATATACAACCACAGACAAAATGATGAGATACCCTCAGTGGGCCAGAAATGGCGCACAGCCCACGTGACTATGCATGGAAAGGAAAAGCCACCGAGATTGTGGAAGGACTTTTGTACCCAGGACCGACAAGAACTTTGGAAATATCCGTACCCCCATTGGGGTTGAGATTCTGAAAGCTACGAATGGAAAAGATCAACCAAGGTCAGAGAGGGGAAGGAACGATACACCCACAGGCATGCTGTTCAGTAAGTCCTGAGTTGAAAGGAATACTGAAGATCAACACAAAAGAAAAGTTGGCACTTAAGGCATGCGCTCCTCCGGGCCTAGAGTTAGCCTCTGAGAAACATGAATTCCCCAGTGTCCTTTCCCAAGCTCAGTAGCCTCACACCACGACTGAATTATAAGCACCCCACTGCAGAGATGGCTAGATCCTCACGGTCTGTATTCCCTACTCATTCTCGGTACGACTGGAACAGAGCTGGGCTGATTTTCAAGGCTGACATTACAGTCCATGCCTACTTGTCATCAGGATGCTATATGCCAGGGGATGGAAGTGATGTAGAAACGACCAGGTCGGACAGAACATTCCAGCTGCAAGGGAAGAGACAATTCGACTCAAAATTCATAAACACGTGTCATGGGGATGACAATGGAAACTGGTAGATTTCCAAGGTTCTATTTGGGCCCTGGGGACTCAGAGACATCGTTTCTAGCCACCGTTGTTACTACACTCTTGGACCACAAATATGGTCTCGCTCTTTCTCATCTCCCGTGTTTATCCTACATCGAGATGCTACACTTTCCAAAGCTTGTTGTGCCTACTGTGCCCAGAATAGCTGCTCATAGTATCCATGGGGATCTTCCCCAACTCACAGTAGAACTGGTGGGCTGAAGTAAAGGCAGAAGCTGCTGGCAACGCCTCTAGATTCCTTCTTCTAGCCCATAGTTTCCCAGGCTCTGCAGCTTCCCCAAGCTTGTCAAATTCTTTCCAGTCTTTCCATAGTTCCCTCACTTGAAAAGCATAATGAAGTGCTAGGGTCTCAGCTGAGGAATGGAGTCGCTTGCAACCATGTCAAGGAGACCACACTAGGAGGAGGAGAGACTAGCTGGACTTGCTTAGACATCTCTGCTCCCCTCACTCAGGAGCTGAGGTTGGAGGATAGTGAATTCTCGGCCTATCCAGTCTACACAGTGGGGCCTTGTCTCACGGAGGGGGAGGGTAGGCGGCTTGGTAAAGTGTGAAGTTCCCAGGTTGACGGACATTTTATAGGCTGTGCCTGGCCTCCCTACCCACCCCAGGGGCTATTCATTCTTTAGCTCTTCTTCTTTTTTTTTTTTTTTTTTTTTTTTTTTTTTTTTTTTTTTTGGTTTTTTGAGACAGGGTTTCTCTGTATAGCTTTGCGCCTTTCCTGGGACTCACTTGGTAGTCCAGGCTGGCCTCAAACTCACAGAGATCCGCCTGGCTCTGCCTCCCAAGTGCTGGGATTAAAGGCGTGCGCCACCACTGCCCAGCTTCTTTAGCTCTTCTTAAACTTGGGAGAACACTTTTGGGATGGTTGGTTTGTTCAGAAGCCTGAAACAGAGTCCCAAGAGAATGAAGTTCTCAGCTCAACAAGCCTCCAGGATGCTGAGGTATAGGGGTGAGCTTTGCTGACTAATATGGTATGCAAGATGGCTCTCCCATAAAACAGGGCATCAGAGTTATGAACCAGGGCAAAGGCAGCGAGCGTCCCAGCGCCTCAGGCCCTACCACAGCTGCCCTGCTATAACTTTCCATGAAATAGTAAAGACTTGGAACTCACTTGACGGCAACAGAAATCTGCTTTCCTAGGTAGCTTTACACCCTGGCTGTGAGCAGGTCACACTGCGGGTGAGCTGACATGCTTCCATGAGGGAGAATGCATTTCTGAACACTGCCTTCCACAGCAGGGAAGCAAAATCAATTCTGTCTACCTGTCCAAGGGTCACATGGCTGACATGAAAATGCCCGCCGCTCTCTGATACCTGGTAGGCACCTGCTCAATGACAGCTGACACATCCTCTCTCTCTCTCTCTCTCTCTCTCTCTCTCTCTCTCTCTCTCTCTCTCTCTCTCTCTCTTCTTCCCAGCTGAGGCTTTTTCTAAACCTTTCTCTCAGATGTCTAGAGAGTGCCTCTGATCTGGTTTCTACCCTGGAAAAACTGGGTCCTAAAAGAGGACCCCAAGGGTCCCCAGATCTCTGGGCTTTGCATACGCTGTCTTCCATGTGCAATTTTCTATGCTACCAAACGGCTCTCAAGATGCAGCTCTGTGGACCTGGTACCCCCAGTCAAGGGCCCATCTGATGGCCCCTTGTAGCATCATCCTGCTCATCCACAGGAACAGCTTTGCTCTGGTCCCTTCGCTATCAGTCTGTCCATCACCCACACAGGGAGTCACCCTGGCTCCTAGGGACTCTGGGCACCATTGATAAGGGCGTGTCTGAGGTACTCCGCCCTTTACTGAGAAAGACAGGAGGTTTATCACCCTTAGGAGGCGGGAGTGGACCACCCAGTGAGTGTGGGAGGCATCAGGAGTGTCAGGGCTGCAAAAGCGTTCTTCCTCACATATATAACTGTCTCCAACACTCTCCTCACCAAGTAACTAGGAAGGATCTTCATGAAATGTTTCAGAAAACATTGAATCTTTTGTTCTGTTGAATGGCTAAGGGTGCAGTTCAATGGTACAGTCTGTACTTAGTATGTATGAGGCCCTCAGCAAAATAAGTAGCTATCTAAATGTTACGTAGAGTTGCATAAGAAACACAGCATGGCTGCCTTATGCCCACGTGGCTCCTCTGAACACTCATATCAGGGCAGCAGGAAAAGAGAGAGAAAACCCTGGCTGTTCCTCTTTAACAGTCTGTGGTGAGCTCCCAGTAGCTAAAAGGGTAACCCTGGGCACCCAGCCTCCCGGAGTGCAGTGGTGGCATGTGGGGGACTATTTAGGGAGGTGACCGGGGCTGGGTATCAGGTCCCACAGGGTTGGCACTAATGTCTGTCATGTTCCTTTTAAGAGGGTTGGACACCTTGGAGTCTATTTTTAAACTCATAAGAAAAACTCTGCATGGATTCCATGGGGCCTTTGGCAAATTGGAGATAATCACGGTGTGGGGGTGTCAGAGTGTGATGGAATCCAGGACTTTCTCCTCACATACACATGGGGGTTTCCCAGTTCCTGGAATCAGATGTGACACAGGACGGCTTGAGTTACAGGCCGACTGTTTGGCACAGCCTTGACGGTATTTGAGTCTGAACGAGCCTATAATTTGGAACTTGTCTGTGCTGGCTGTGTCTTCTCAGTGCTAAGCTTTGGTTTTTTTTTGATACCTCTGAATCCTCGTGTGAAAACTCCATGTTTTTGTATATCTTTCAAATATCATATGTTCTGGAAAACCCGCCCCTTCTAGCACTGCGGAGACTCCAACCAAGAATTTGCCAATAACATCCAAGCCAAGCGTGATCTCCCTGGCGGCCACTGTACTCAGCACCTGGGAAACCCAGTCTCTAGGCTGGAGAGAAGAGGGCGGGAGATTAGACCAAGTGGCAAGTCTGCAGGAGACAGAATTATTTTCCCAATAGTGAGCTTTAAACAGGTTCCAATGTCACTGTAGCTCATCAAAATGCCAGATGAAGAGCACAGACTGTTTCCTGTACAAACGCAGATCCAAACTGTAATCTCCCCTTTTCTTTTTGGTAGGAGAGGGAACTAGAATTCCTAAAGAATGACATGCCTTGAGCACGAAAACATTCCCCTTGGGGCCACCAGGAGTGAGGAGAGGGCAAGGCCTCCTTACAGATCCTCTCACTTTGGAACTCACAGGCCCAGCAGGGAGACAGTACCTTCCTAGAGATGAACAGGACCAAACTGAGTCCCAGCTCAACCAAACACAAGCTTCTTCCAGACTTGGCCAAAACAACATATGTGAGTATTGGCATGATGCTGCCACAATCAGAGACACCATACATAGCAGCTGAGTTAGCATCTCAATGAATTTAATCTCTTCCCATTTTAAAGAGAGCCATATCTGGGCAAAACAACCCACCTTCAAAGCTGGTAGGCTCAACTGTTCATGAGCTATTATGCCCTGCTCCATGAGCTATTATGGCCCTGTTAGGATATCCTCAGAACCACTGTTTTCTAAGGTAGTTTCACTGTTTTCTTACTTCCCATCCAAAAGCTCTAGGCCATGCATCTAGAAAGAACCATACCCCATTCCTCACCTTTCTGACTTTCCCCACTCCCTCCATGAGATACATGGCCAAGTCCAGGCCCATGGGAGGCATTTGAGGTACTCAGTTCTGCCATGGTCCCTACCTTCTTGTTAAGGGAGAGAAGATGTGGGGATGATGGGAGGCGCAGACTTTATTTATTTATTTATTTATTTATTTATTTATTTATTTATTTACTTATTTTTAGCAGATGAGGTCTCACACAGTTATCCAGGCTGTTTCTAGAGCTCACTGTAGTCCAGGCTGACCTTGAGCTCACAACAATCATCCTGTCCCAGCCTCCAGAGTGCTTTAACCCTGGGCATAAATACGCTTCTAAGAGCATCCCCATCGCCGAGGGCAGGGGCCCATGCCACATAGCTCTGCTTGTCTCCTGTGGACAGGAGCTGGCTGCGTGTGCGGCTGATACTTCAGAAATGAGCTGCCGACGGGGAACTGTAGGGAAACGGAACACATTTGGAGCCGCGTGTGAGCTGCTTTGCCAGGGTGGTCCCACTTACTAAGCTATCTCTGGTGTTTCCAAACGTTAAGGACGGTTTCTCTCCAGCCTGCTACTGTGGGGGAAAAAAAAAAAAAAAACACCCACGCTGGGGAAATTGCGACGCTACACTGGCACCCACCCTGCTGACATGGACTCTTTCTGAAGGTGCTAAACGGACTGGACGACTTGCAGTGAGTCCTGCCGTTCTTGAGGAATAGTGGAGGGTGGAGGATGCTCTCGGACAGTTCTATGGGTAACACTCACCTGGGGGCAGGCTGGGGCTCTTCCCTCCCTTGGAAATGCAAGCCTGCCCCAAAGGGACAAGCCTGTGGAGCAGGCAGAGCCAAACAGCGACCCACTTAGCCCCCTCCTATGACGGAACAAGTCCTCTTCAAGATGCAGAAGACGAATGGCCCACCGCCAGCCACCGCGATGGCGGCCTGCGGCTCCAGAGGGGGCTCGTGCCCTGACGTCTGCCACCAGGAAAGGAGCCCCAAGGACCAGGATTTGGACGACTGCCACAGCACTGGCCCAGGATGACTCCCTTTGGTGACAATGAAATGTGGATAAAAGAGCAGGAAGGGGAAGGCTCTGAAAAGAATCGCTGAGATGTATGAGCCAGACACTGTTCAAAGCACTTCAGATGGCATGACATGTTTAATCCTCGGCCTCCCCCAGGTGCCTACTATCATTACCCCCCCCCACACACACACACTCTCTACAAAAGCAGCAGCAGAGACATAGACACCCCAAGTAACCTGCTCCCACATCACCCAAGGTTGACACAGGGGTCTGGGCTTAGTTCTCTCAGAGGGGCTGGAGGTATGATGAGACGAGGTGAGAAAAGAGAATTTCAGGATTTTATAGGAGGAACTGCTAGAGTATCATTTGGGGGGATTCTCTTTATTCATACGAGACCCCAGGCACTAGTCAAAGACCCACGCAATGCAGGCTCTTTAAGTCACCGTCCACAGGAAAGTAGGCTCCCCAGGATTTGGTGACAGGTCACTGACCGACTGGAGGTTGTCCTTTTCAAGAGCAGTGAGAAAACAGTCTTGCAACAGTGAACTTGACCTGACCCCTGTCTACTCCCACCGAGCTCCCTGGAGTTATAGCACCAATGGCAATCCTGATGTTTTAGCCACGCTGCCCCCATCAGGAGAAAAAAAAGGTCTCCAAGGCAAGTGCTAAGCCTGTCCTGCTGGTCCTGTGTCCTCAGAAAGGATACATTAGCTACTCGTCTCATGGCTGGTACAAAAGGCCCGGCAACAGCAACTGAAGAAAGGAAGGATTGGTTCTAGTTTATAGCTGGAGGGATACATTCCATCACGGCAGGGCAGGCACAGAACCCAGAGGAGAAGGAGGCATCGGGTCCCATTGCAGGAAGCAGAGAGCGGTGAATGCTTCTCTGCATTTACTTCAGAGCCCCAGCCCATGATGAACCAGTTCTACCTACAGTGGGTGGGTCTCCCCACTTCAGTGAACCTAACCTAGATAACCCACACAGGTATTCCCAGAGGCTAATCTAGTCTAGATAATCCCTTGCAAGCATCACCATAGAGTATCTTGTAGGTGATTCTATATTCCACCAAGCTGACAGTCTAGATGAACCATCACATGTGATGACCAAAGAGACCGAGGTAGGTCTCTTGCCTTCCAGCCCCATGGTAGGGGGCTGATCTACCAGACGTACACTGACTTCTGAGATTCCCTCTCTCTGCCCAGTCCCAAAGCATTGCAAAGCACAACTCAGGTTAAACTACCACCCTGGACCCTACAGCTCAGACCCCCATATCTCCGCCCTATTTTCTCTTCACTGGCAAGGCACTGAGAGCAGGCGCCATACGTAACATCTTGTATGGATCTCATCATTCTGAATAATTGAATGGAGACCATTACCTTTCTATTTCATTTTTCTTGTGGATTCTGGCTGGCTCCTCTTTAAACTATCTTTTAATGCAATATTTATGTCTCCCTTTTTATAATTATTTAAATAAAAAGGCAAGGACTCGGCTACACTGAACATCACTCCACTCTGCTCCCCTGCAGAAAACCCCTCCCACAGTGGGGGACCCCCCCCAGGTCCATCTGAACACCTCTAACATACATAGTGACAAAGTAAGTCTGGATGTTCCTCTCCCTCTTTAAACACTATCTTTACCCAGTGTCAGGAATGGGTTACCGCTTTTGGAGTTGTTGGCCACAGAGGTCGCATAGATCCCCAAACTTTCGGGGCTCCTGCGAATGCCCTTGGTTACCCCCCACCGGGCCCCCAGAACTTGATGGCATGACCCTATTGCTGAAGACACTGCATAATGAGTCACAGGACATGGAGAAATCAGGCTGGTACTGACCAGGAAGCTTCATCCCTATTGGCTAGCTTTGATAGTGCTGGGCGGGACAAGAAGAGAAAGGCGGGGCCAAGAAACTGTGGCTGGACAGGTCATAGGCTCTAAGGGAAAACCCCACTGCTATAATCCTGCTTTATAGTCTCACTGGAGAAGCTTCTTTTTCAGCGGATGAACGCTTAAGGCAGAGAGACCCACGACTAGTTAAGATGCAGAGGACAAGAGACGGCAGAATGCCGGGCCCTAAACGGGAGATCTGTATCACAGCCTTTCCCGCCCTGCAAGGCCCCGGGGGTCACTGCAAAAGAGGGCCAGGGAGGTTGTGGATGGTTCTAAGGGCACAGTGCTCTCTGGGTACAACCGAGCAGTTGCACAGGTAAACCCATGGCAGTTGTGGCAACGTTCACAGGACCCGTGTGTGCTGAAACCAGAGAAAACCAAAGGACGAGGAGTCAGCAGAGCGAGGCAAGTCTATGTGTGTAAGCACGCTTTTCCAGTGTCCCAAAGATGTGGACATCGGGGCCGTGGATGACTAGGAAGCTCAGAAACTGAGGAGCAAAGAGAAGAAGCCAGGACATCTGGCTGGGACCAGACTGGAAGGCACTCTCAGGAAAATCTGTTCTGTTGGCAGCCTGGGATGCTGTATTGTGGGCACTTTGTCCAGGCCACTTCCGGTGTGCTTCCCACAGGCAAGTGCAACCAGCCCTCAGGATTCGCCTGGAGAGTGGCCTGAGCACAGCCACGCAGGTAACAGACCAAGTTCACCTCCGCTGGATTTTTAACCAACAGCCTCCAATTATTTCCTTTTCTACTCCAACTGAATTCATAAATAGGACAGCGTGTCTCCAAGGCCTGTAGGAGTTTGCTATGTTAACCCGAGTGACTCAGGATTACAGCATCTACTCTCTCTCCTCCCCCTCATTGGATGAGACATCTCCCTTGCTGGAGGGAGGGTGGGTCCTAGTCAATCCCTGGTGGGTGTCACCGGGGGTGATGAGGTAATGGTTTTCCTGAGTCTGAGGCTCCTCAGGGGAGCTCTCTTCCTCCTCCAGGAGTCGATTGGTTCATGTTCTTGGAGGGGTGCGTATGGTATCTTTGTGTAGAAAGCTTGCAGTGTGGCCAAGCAATTTAAGGTAACGGGTCAAAAGTAGGTTGGAGAGTGTAAGGCTCAGGTGCCTAGGAGCTGGAAATAAGGGGCTAGGGGTGGTGGGATAGGAATGGACGCTCAGGGCTGGGAAGGCTATGGGTGGGCGTAGGGAGGCTAGGGAAGGAGATGGGGGAGTGAAGATTGGCAGCTGGGTCTGGGGAGGGTAAATACGGAGAGGAGGACACTGCTGGACTCACTGCTCTTTCTGTAGGCAAGGGTGTGTGGAGTTTACTAAAGGAATTACCAATGGGAGCACAGGCCAATGTCTATGTGTGCAAAATCTCGCCGTCATCTTTACCAGCGTCTCCCTCTGGAAGGCCTCAGTGAGAAGGTACTCTATTGGACAAGAAGGCAAGCTACTCTGAGGTTGGGACATCTACCAACACACAGACATACACTCCTCAGCTCCCTTAACCTCCCTTCTCCTCAAGTTTGCCCAGAGTCCTGGCAAATGCCACGAGTCTTGACTAGTGGTCTCTTGTGTCATGATTCCAAGAGACCCCTCTTGAATACCATGTGAACCCACTCACTCCCCTGGCCCAGCAGAACTGTGCAACAGGCAACCTGGCCCCACATTCCAGAGTGTCAGGGTGCCGTGGAAGAGACCTATCTAGGCCCTCAAAGGCTCAGGGTACCCAAGCTCAAAGCACTCTCCTCCCTCAACAGATGCTCAAGTTGGGCCACAAGTCACCGGGCCATCTACTCTTCAATTTCTACCTCCACAAAATGAGATCTCCTTTCCTAGTGGGATCATCATGTGGAAATGACTCAGCTGTGTGTCCAGCAAGCCTGTTCCCTGAATATCTGTGAGCCCTAGCCCAGCCCTAGGTAATTTTATAATTCTGGGAGAGACAGGGTAGAACCATCTCAGGTGATCTTGGGGAGCCAGTATCTACATATTTAGCTGGAAAAATCTATTACAGTGAATTACTTATTTTTTAAATTCATCTTAAACTCCAACCACCTACACAAATCTGAATAGACAAAGTACAAATCTGGATCCCAAATTAAAGAATTCTACGCTCCTCAGCTTATGAAATTTTGTGTTTCGTTGACTTGATGGTTAGACCCCAGCTGATCAGAAAAAGTTGCAGGTCTGAACTTATACCTAAGCAGTACAGGCATTTCCAAAATTGTCACACTGGAGAGGCATCCTTACCCATCTCAAGTCCATTTCACCTGACTGAAAGATTGCCCCATATCCACAGAGAGCTATTAAACCAACCAAGTGTGAACTACCGAAGCCGTGCTGGCCCAGGAGGAGAGAAATGAGACATTTGCCTAAGCCGGTTCTCCACAGAGGGAAGTTTGGTAAGTGCACACAGCAAGCTTTATTCATCAGCCCCCCAGACAGGGCTCTAGAGTTGTCTAGCTGATAATGAACAGCTGGAGGGAAGCTATGAAGGTCAATGGGGACCCACCCTTCCTCCCCTGTATTTGGAGCCTGAGAGCAGATACCTTCCCTGTAATAATCTCATTGTTGGAAAGCACTCTCTCCCCCAGAGCTGGAATCTACCCTTCTCTGGTCATGCACTAGGCACACCAGAGCTGAGTCTGTTCCTACTTGAGACAGCCTGGGGGACGTCAGCCATGTGAGTCTTTTCTTCTCCCCATGGCCCTTCACACTCCCCCCGCCCCCCCTCAGCCTTCTTCCAGACCCTTGCCTTGCTATCTGCCTGCTTGCATCCTGCTCCCGAGGCCACACCCTTCTGCGATGGAATCTGAACACCATTCTGTGTTCCCAAGAACAGCAGCGATGTCACCCACTCTAACCCAGGAGGCTGCTGGGAGAGGAAATGGAGAAATGCACAAATCGGCTGAGCATTCTAAGACTCAGCTGTGGGGCTTTTAATGTTTCTTGATAGTGGAACTCCTGCAAGCTACTCCTCTGCCTCCTTTCTCACCCCAATTCTACTCACACCCCCAGCCTCCCTGGCCCCTAAGAGCCAACAGAATAAAAACAAAAATCCTCCACAATTGCTACTTCATTTAGAAACTTTCTGATTAAAGCAAAGCATCCTTTAGGAGTATAATGGATTAATCTCATAACAAATCCCGTGATCCTTTGTGCTTTATTTCTTTCTTCTGTGAGATTCATGGCACAATTCCATACTACCACCACGGCGTTTTTTTTACGTGATAGATGTCTGTCACTGAAATTACTCACTAGTAGGAAAAGACAGGAGATAATAAATCATTTCCAGGTACTTTCAGCATGTTTGAATGATTGGAATCTATTCCATAGAAACATTTTGTGTGTGTGGTGTGTGGTGTGTGGTGTGGTGTGGTGTGTGTGTGTGTGTGTGTGTGTGTGTGTGTGTGTGTGTGTCTACGTTGTTTTGTATGCACCACTCACGGGCATCTGGGAGCTAGCCACTGACAGGGGCCCCATGATGACCCGTCTGTGGATTGAGTAAACATGCCATAATGCAGCTGCTGTGTAGGTTCATATGCTTGTGGAGGAGTTTGGGATTTGATTTTTGGCAATAGAGATAACTTCTTTGCTCAGTGGACTCAATAAAGACTTTTAGAAGGAATTGGAAAGTAGGTGATGTGAAATCCCAAAGGCAGCCACTTGAATCCTCTGTGGGGGTCACGGCTCACACCCATGGAGTTAGGGCTCAGGGTTTCAATTCCTGGGAGTCCCAGTGGGATGGTGCTATATGGAGGACTGCCCTTGCCAACCTCTGCTTCTCCTCAGGGTCCCTGCTTTCCTGGCAGTATGCCCATGAAAATCAAGTAGGATACAGGGGAAGGATCCAAGCTTGGAGACCCCATTACCACAGCCATGCAGCCGTTAGTAAACGAGCCAAGAGTTCTGGGCCTCCAAGTCCTTATCTGTCAAATGCAATGATTTGTGAGGTCACACCTGTGTGGGCCTAGGTCACAGTCTGGCCAAGGACTCAGGGAGCGTTTTCCCTTCTCACTTTGCCTTCCCAAACTCAGTGTCCTGACAATTCTTAATCTCTGTTCTCCACTGGACTCCTTACCTCCCAACTCAATCGCCCACCTTTGGGCTTCCATCGGCCGCCCTCCACACTGGTCCAGGCCATCACCTGCCCACAGCCAGAATCCTGTTCTAATATTTTCTCTCATTAAAAAAAAATTATTAGAATTCATTCATTCATTCATTCATTCATTGCATGTTTATGTGTGGGCAGTGGATATGTGTGCATGTGTGGAGGTCAGAGAACAACTCACGTAAGTCAACCCTCTCCTTCCTCCCTGTAGGTTCTAGGGATAAAACTCATGACATCAGGCACCATTATCTGGTCAGCCATCTTGCAGGCCCCTCTTTCCTCTCATTTTTTTTTTTTTGGCACAATGCCATTATATATCCTAGGCTGGCCACTGCCTTAGCTCTCCTCGAGGCTCTCAACGTTTTAGGAGCCTCCACTGCAGCCTGTTTTAAAGCTGTATCTCCTTGGGCCTTCTCAATCCCAAGATGCTCAGCCGTTGCTTATCAGTTAGAAAAGGCAAGCTATTAAGGACAATGAGTGAGGACAGGAGCCAAGGAATCAGGGGTGCTACCGAGGCCTGGATGAGTGACAGGTAAGGGAAGAGGGAAATCTCGACAAATCCCTGTCAGGACAAATCCCTGCCCCAGAGTCCTGAAAGGACTGCCTGGACAGGAAGCTTACTGAAATGGGGTGTTTTGAAGACAAACCTAGATCAGTTGTCAGTAATGGCTGTAATCCCAGTGCTGTTAAACAAACAAACAAACAAACAAACACACACAATTAGCTCCAACAAGCTAAGCCAAGATACAAGCCACAATGTAAGGCTGGCCCAGGTGTTGCTTGCTGTGGCTACATCCTGTATATTCAAAAGCTGGTGGCCAAGTTCATGGTGCCCACACAGCAAATGAAAGAAGCAGAGGGCAGGGCTCAGCTCAGTTCGATTAACCCTTGAGTCCCTGTTAAATGTCACTTTGTACCTGATACCTCTAGAGCAATCTGCTAACACAACTCAGTGCTTACTTAACACCAGGTGCTTCTGTGGGAGTCAGCGGCATGTGCCCAGGGCTATGTTTCATATGGAGAAACAAGAACATTGAAAAGGAAGGGATTTTTCAAAACTGAAATAAACAAACTTGATGGATAGCAAACATCCAATCTCTCTCCTTGATCCATCACCCATCAGGAGACGCTTTCACAAAACTGGTGAAGGACCGGGGGCTCTGACAGAAGGCTCTTTTTATGGGAGATTCCAGGCAGAGAATTAAGATGGCATGAAGCAAGCTTCCCTCGATGCTTTGTTCAGTGAAAAACAACAACAACAAAACCCCAAAACTTCATACATTTTCAGATTCTCTACACACATGCATACAGAGCGGTCATTCCGTTTTAAAATTTTATTTTGTGTAAGAGATCTCAAACAAAGAGGTACCAGCTGCTGGATAAGGGTGCAGGCAGAAGGGACCAGAGGAGGAGCATCTCTACCGGAAAAAGAAACAAGGTCGTAGGGAGTAAGTAACGTCCTGAGTAAAATGTGTGCTGTTTGTCATGGGCACAGCCATGTCAAGGACCAATGAATGCTTCAGCACCACAGCAGTGGCCAAGCCTTCCCTGGGTGAGGCGCAGAGGGATGGCAAAGGCTTCCTTGGGTCCTAGTGTAAATATTGACAGTGTGAGCAGAAAATGTCTGCCATAGCTGCACCCCAATGTGTACAGCCTGATGACGGCTTCCCTATAAAGATTCCTCCTACTGGGATTAGCTAAGCCTGCTTCCTGGTTCATCTGTGTATAGCAACCCTGCCTCCATGTCAATCAGTATACACTCGTAACCCTGCCTCCTGGTTCATCTGTGTATAGCAACCCTGCCTCCTTGTCAATCAGATACACTCATCCTGCCTCCTGGTTCATCTGTATGCAACAACCTGTCTTCCTGTTCAACTGTGTACAGTAAATGCACTGTGCTTCCCAGGGGCTACAGCTTCTCCATCTGGGAGCTCGGACCACCCACCCAATCCCAGCTTTTCTGTGTGTCCATGTTTGTCTTTTCTTCATTCTTGAATCACCCCTTGTCAGGGCTCTGGGAACCAGCCCATGCAAAGACGTGGTCCAGGTTGAAGGGGCAGCTGGCCTAGAGGCTAGCCGTCTGGTTTGTGGGTGATGCTGTTGAAAGCTTGAGGAAGCTGGATTGGCAACTCCACACTGACAACCCTGCATGGCAATGTGTTCACATTTAACAACAAAGAGACCAATGGCCACTGTCCCTCTCGATCAGAAGAGTGGCACGTACTGACTCTGATGTGTGGAACCCCAGACCCCATCTGACCATGTAATAAGTGAGGATAAGGAATCTGGAATACATGATGCCACATTGCTTTCTGGGAAGAGAGCTAGCATATACTAACAGATATGGAATTTGACAGTACCTAACCTCAGACATCCTTGTCAGACAGGCACCTCACAAGCATCAGTTCCAGCATGGCTTAACTCACTGAGGCAGAAAGATGCAGGGTAACAGTGATGGCCCAGAAAAGGTTACATAACACACCCATTGAGGTGTCCTCTCTCCCTCATCTGCCCAGCAGTGGGGACTTTTTCCACAGTGCTCTTGCCCATGAGTATGACCATAGCCTCAGAATCCTTGTCGACACAGCATCCCAGGTAGCCTCTGTGCAATGGACCAGCACTGACACCAGGCAACAAGACTCATCTTCTATCCCTGTTACATTGAATCAGCACTCTGTACCAAACACGATGCTCTTGGCTACAGGAATGAATGATTGATCAGCCTTATCAGTCTCGATGACAGATTCTTCAAGATCGTCACCCCCCACCCCTGTTTCTCTAACTGCCACTTGCCAGAACATCGCTTCTAACCAACTTGCCATCCAGATGTTGGAACGGGACAGAATTCATTGATCAGAGACCACAGATGAGCAGGAGCACAAAAGAACACCAGCGCCTGGGGCATCCTATTTTTCACTGTTGACATACTAATGTGAACACCAGACACAAGTGAGTTATACTAGCATTAAGCCATACCCAGACCTAAAATCCCCTACTATGCCTCAAAATCAAGCTTATGGGACTCGAGCCCAGACCTAAAGCCCCTGTACAAGCAGCCAACATTCACCTTATCTTGTCACCCTCCCTGTCTTAGTAAGACTCTGGTTCCTTCTTTGTCACCCAGACACATGGCCATCACTAATATTAAATGAGTTAGACATTTAACCACACTGCATTGGGGCTACTCACTTGTATGATCATCTGCTTTTGGACTTCAACAGTTCTCCCCTGGACGCCGGCTCCATTGTCCTAGCTGGTGTTACTCTTCTGGTCCTTCATCCCCTGCCAAACTGACCTTCCTGAAGCACAGAACAGATCCTGACACTGTCCTGTTTGCTGGCTCGCTGGATGCCTGTGGTGTAGCCTCTGACCATCTCTTCATCCCCCCCCCCTTGCCACTTTCTGCTACCTACCTGTCCCCCAGCACCTCACAGCCAGCCCCATGAGACGCCTCTCCACGTCCCACAGAGTCCATGCCTCCTGCATGCTACAAAACCCAAGTGATTCGCCAAGCCTATTCCAAGCACCGCCCCCTCCCCCCCAGAAGATTTGCTGGTGACCTCCCCACAGAATCAACTCTTCTCATCTGGACTCCTACTACACTAGATCTCATCCACTAATGCAAAGTTTACCACTTGTTGGGGGCTCAGGGACTGTGTTACTCACTGTTGCTTCCAACTCAATAAAATTTCTATCCCCTTGAATTAAAGGCATGTTCAAAGTAGGAAGGACTTTTCATTTCTTCCAAAGTTCTTAGGATGATTCAAATTGTTGAAACAAAGGATTCTAGGCTCCAAATATAAAACAATATATCCGACATTTCCTGGAATGCACAGCACTGGTCTAATACACACGTGCCCTTCCTAACTATCCTTGGGCAATCCATGTAGCCCGCAGTTAACAGGTGAGGACCAAGGGGGTGGGAGTGGGCATTCTAGCCTAAGAGTAATATTTAGAGGCCATATCTTGTTGGAGGAGGGAATGGGGAGGGGAAGGCTGGAGAGGCAGGAAGAGGAAAGGAGTGAAGGAATGTGTGGTTGGTGTGTAAAATGAATAAAAAAAAATCCTTAATAAAAAATAAATAAAATAAAATAAAGAAAGTAGCAGATCAAGGATTCAAACCTAGGAATTTTGTTTACAGAGCCCACGAGTGGTACCATCTGTTGACTAGGGGTTCTGCACCTCATAGCCAAGAGACGCACGTATGAAACATCAGCTTTTGGCATGTTCAGGGTGTAAGTGAAGAAGACACACCCCCAGAACACTGTTCTGGAAAGTGGGAAGACCGGCTGAGTTGTACCCTGCCATGGGTGGGGTAAGGCTGGCGGTTAGCTACTCAGCCCCAGTTCTTCCTATGGAAAGTGGGAGTAGCCGCACGGCCTTGCAGAGCAATCTCCAGGTCCCATTAAGAGTCAGGAACAGACGGGAATGGAGGTACATGTCTAGGATTCAACATCGTCAGAGACTGAGACAGGAGGATTGCTGGGAGTTTGAGGCCAACCTAAGCTACATAGTTCAAAAAAACGATGCAAGACTCTGAAAGTATAGTGCTTGCTGTATGTAAAACTACAGCCAAGCATGTCGGCTCACACCTGCAACATCTGTACTTGGGAAGCTGAGGCAGGAAGATCATTGCAAATCCAAGGCCTGCCTGGATAAACTAGTGAGTTCCAGGCCAGCCTGATCTAGAGTGGAAATTTGTCTTGGGTCGGGGGAAACAACACAACAAATAAACAAACTCCAAGCCCCCAAATCAACTGACCAAATAAAAACTAAAATGAAAAAAAAAAATCTAAACAAAAAAGGAAGTAAAAAGCAAAAGCAAAAAGCAACTATATTATTCATACCCAGCATTTGAAAGGCCGGAGTTGGTCAAGAGAGCTCACGCCAATAAGCCCTGTTCACTCCTGGGCTGACCCCGTGGTCACCAAGACACATGTACAAGAAGATGTTCATGTCCTGCAAGTCCTCACTGAGCTCAGCCTCTACTTCCAACGCAACATCCCTCACCAATTCTCACGTTCTACAGTGTGACAGACCTGACTGCTGGGATCGGAGATATCAAGATGGAAGACTATTCAGAAAGGACTGTAAAGCCCGGGGCCGTTGTCCTAAGCTGGGGAGGAAATCTGTCTGTCCCCTTTCCCTGTCCCTATACCTTCTGGCTGCCCCTCTGACATCTGCACTGAATGCTTCCACTCTTTGCTTTTATAGTATCTCATAAAAAATTCCGCCGGGCGATGGTGGCACACGCCTTTAATCCCCGCACTCGGGAGGCAGAGGCAGGTGGATCTCTGGGAGTTCGAGGCCAGCCTGGGCTACAGAGTGAATTCCAGGATAGGCTCCAAAGCTACACAGAGAAACCCTCTCGGAAAAAAAAAAAATTCCACCGAGAAGTAGTTCCTTGCAGGGTGCAACTCCATATTCTATTAGAAGAGCTGACATGTATGTGATTAATCGAAGACTTTTAGAAACAGCCTAAGGAAAAGTCTCCGTGGCTGGACCCTGGACTCCATAGCAGATATGGCAAAGGTATCCCAGGGACCTGGGATTCTTTTGGCACCTTCAAATCACACCATGGAGACTAACACTGGATGCTACACAGACATCCCATGGACAGTTCCTGCCACTCTGAAGAAAAAGAGTGCCAGGGCCCACTCAGAACCAGCACAGAGCAGCAGGTATAGCAGCTACCCGGTCTTTGGAGCAGCTGGAAACGGCCCATTGTTTATGAATCAGCAGTGGCTGAGCAGCCGCAGAACACAGGAGCAGAGCTTTAAGGGGAACGAGCTTCCTGAGGGACACAGACCATAGATGGCCCCTCTTCCAAAACATTGCTTCGCATCCTACTTTCAGGAGAGGACAGGGCAGTTTTCTGGCCACTGTCACCTCAGGGAAGGGCTTGAGAGGTTTTCTACTTCCTTCTGCAGCCACAAGAAACCAGGAACCCATTCCAGAAGGACAGTGAGCCTCAGGGAGAGGAGAATGGGCGTGGAGGCCATTTGCTTGTTCAATTTTTCACGCATCTCCCCATGAACAAATCTGTCTTCGGGAACCATGCTGCCTCCACCCCTGGATCCCTCCCACTGCACACCCACGTGCGTAGTAGCTTTGTCGGGTCCATTAGCAGCGGAATCACTTCCTTCCTGTGTGGATACAGGGAATTCAGCCCCCACAACCAGCTGGGAGAGATGGTGTTGGTCAGGGGTACTCAGGAGGCTGGGATCAAAGCAATTCTCTCTCTAACAAGATCTTTAATCCATCGTTACTGCCTGTCCAAGAATGAGAACCTGAGCTTGCCAGAAGCAGGTTGTTTGGTTACAGTCCAGGCCGGGGGTGCCTGCATTCCAAGCTGGCTTGGACACTGGGCCCTTAAGCTGTGACCACCTAGTTCCACTCAGGTCTGCTTGGAGATTTATCTTCCAAATTAACAGCCAGATGGATCCTGCCAGTCAGTGCTCACAACCTGAGTGAGCAATGGAGAAACGAGAGCCTCACAACACTCATTCACTGCTTTTAAATTAACTCACTTGAAAAAAAATACTTTTCAGCCCCAAGTTGAGGACCTCCTTGGATGCTGGGGAAAGTGAGAGGAAATGACTCAAAGATGAGTCAGGTCTAGAATGCTGCCCTCCCCCAGCTCGGCTTGAAGGAGCAATTGACATAGATGTAAATAAGTCTAAAAGTGTGGGAAAGAGAAGGACTCTCTGGGGGAGTTCCTGCAAGGTGAAATTGAAAACTCCGAGTGCAGTGCAGAGCGCATCAGGAGTCGGTCCACAGAGTGCAGAGTTAGCAGCACAGGCAGATTCACCCACCAAGCTGGTAAATGATAACCATTCGTTAGGTGCTTTGCAAGTGGTTTATTGTCTGGTCACTTGTTAGTGTCACTAAGATTTATGAATGCTGACTACATGCCAGGGACTGAGAGCCAAGGATACGACGGGGATAATAGCGCCACAAATCCTACCCCATGGAGTGCATGAACTCCCTGTGAAAATGACCAGCGCCAGATCCCCGTGAAAATGCTGGGGGTGGGCCTGAGGAAGGAGGCTAGATGGCAGGACCAGGTGTCCAGTTTGAGAGAAGCCAGACTCTAGCCTCAGAACAAGGTGAAGCCACTGAGGACTGAATACGACAAGACGAGGTGAGGTCTAGCTCTCCCAACAGCCACTGCGGTTGTATGTAAGAGTGGGGAAGTGGGAAGGGCCAGTTGGGGAAGTTCAAGTAGTGTGCGCTGAGCAAGCAGGAGGCCCTGGGCTTGATTCCCGGCACAGAAAGAAAGAAAAGAAAAGAAGAAGCAGAGAAGACGGGTGGGAAAGCAGCAGGGCCATTTGGAGGGATACCACTGCCGAGGCTGAAAACAAAGCAAGACCGCCATCATCAAAGAGGCCTTCTCCTCCCGCAGCAGATGGGAACAAAGCCAGAGACCCCACAGCTAGGGAGTGAGAGAGAGACCTTGGAACACTCAGCCCTAAATGGTGTGTCTCCATCCAATCGCTATCTTCGGGGCTCAGGGAACCCCGCGGAAGAGGAGGTAGAAGGGGTGTAAGGGCCAGAGGGGATGGAGGACACCAAGAAACGGCCCTCTACATCAACCCGAGCAACGCTCATGTGAACTCACAGAGACGGAGGAAGCACAGGGGTGGCATGGGTCTGCGCCAGGTCCTCCGCACATGTACTATGGCTTCCACTTCAGTGTTTTTACGGGATTCCTGAGTGTGTGAACGGGGGGGGGGGGGGGGGGGGGGGGGGCTCTGATTCTTACGCCTTCTCTTGGGCTCTTCTCCTTCTGTTTGTTTTGTCCAATTCCAATGTGTTCATTTTTGTTTCATCATATTATATTATATTATATTAATTATAATCCCCTGGAAGCCCATTTGCTTCCTAATGAGAGACAGAAAGAGAGTAGAGCCAGATGGGGGGCAGGTGGGGAGGAACTGGGAGGAGTAGAGGGAGGGGAAGCCATAGTCAGGATATATTACCTGAGACAAAAATCTATTTTCAATAAAAGGAAAAAAATAAAATAAAAACATACAGAGCTCCCTCTGTGCCGCTTGGCTTCCCAACTCTGATGCCATGAGCGAGCGAGCGAGCGAGCATTCTGGACCACTGGCATGCCAGAAACCCCGTCGACTCTCCCTCCCAGCAGCTGGGATTACAAATGACCATACTGCAAACACACTGCGTTTCCACAGTAGCTTCTGGCTCCCTTTCCATTGTGCCAATGGTAATGTTTTGCGTAGTGAGCACCCACAGCCTCCCTCGTTTTCTCTTTTCACTGGAGAAGGAAACGCCACCCCACAACACCCTGTCAGTGACTGGCCCCGCACGTTCCGGGAGGGAAAGGCTGAGAACTGCTGGAGAAGTGAGGGACAAGGAAGGTTTGATTCCTGGAGTCTGCCTTCGAAGGCACCAGGCAGGGGCCGGCAGAGGCTGGAGAAACGTTATTAGTTTCAGACCCTAACTGTTCAAAGTCTCTTGACTTACTCACGGTAAAAGGTGAATGCTCCTGATGACACACAAAGCCTTGTATCTTCTGCACGTTTGCCTCAGTCCAGCCTTCCAGCTACTCCTCAGACCCCACCCTCTCCAGCTCTTAGCTACTCCTCAGACCTCACCCTCTCCAGCTCTTCAGCTACTCCTCAGATCCCACCCTCTCCAGCTCTCAGCTACTCCTCAGACCCCACACTCTCCAGCTCTTCAGCTACTCCTCAGATCCCACCCTCTCCAGGTCTTCAGCTACTCCTCAGACCTCACCTTCTCCAGCTCTTCAGCTACTCCTCAGACCTCACCTTCTCCAGCTCTTCAGCTACTCCTCAGACCCCAACCTCTCCAGCTCTCAGCTACTCCTCAGATCCCACCCTCTCCAGCTCTCAGCTACTCCTCAGACCTCATACTCTCCAGCTCTTCAGCTACTCCTCAGACCCCACCCTCTCCAGCTCTCAGCTACTCCTCAGATCCCACCCTCTCTAGGTCTTCAGCTACTCCTCAGATCCCACCCTCTCCATTTCTCAGCTACTCCTCAGATCCCACCCTCTCCAGCTCTCAGCTACTTCTCAGACCCCACCCTCTCCAGCTCTCAGCTACTCCTCAGATCCCACCCTCTCCAGCTCTCAGCTACTCCTCAGACCCCACCCTCTCCAGCTCTTCAGCTACTCCTCAGATCCCACCCTCTCCATTTCTCAGCTACTCCTCAGACCCCACCCTCTCCAGCTCTCAGCTACTTCTCAGACCCCACCCTCTCCAGCTCTCAGCTACTCCTCAGATCCCACCCTCTCCAGCTCTCAGCTACTCCTCAGACCCCACCCTCTCCAGCTCTTCAGCTACTCCTCAGATCCCACCCTCTCCAGCTCTTCAGCTACTCCTCAGACCCCACCCTCTCCAGCTCTCAGCTACTCCTCAGATCCCACCCTCTCCAGCTCTCAGCTACTCCTCAGATCCCACCCTCTCCAGATCTTCAGCTACACCTCAGACCCCACCCTCTCCAGCTCTCAGCTACTCCTCAGACCCCACCCTCTCCAGCTCTCAGCTACTCCTCAGACCCCACCCTCTCCAGCTCTCAGCTACTCCTCAGACCTTACCCTCTCCAGCTCTTTAGCTACTCCTCAGACCTCACACTCTCCAGCTCTCAGCTACTCCTCAGATCCCATCCTCTCCAGCTCTTCAGCTACTCCTCAGATACCACCCTCTCCAGCTCTCAGTTACTCCTCAGACCCCACCCTCTCCAGCTCTCAGCTACTCTTCAGACCCCACGCTCTCCAGCTCTCAGCTACTCCTCAGATCCCACCCTCTCCAGCTCTTCAGCTACTCCTCAGACCTTACCCTCTCCAGCTCTTCAGCTACTCCTCAGACCTCACACTCTCCAGCTCTCAGCTACTCCTCAGATCCTACCCTCTCCAGCTCTTCAGCTACTCCTCAGATCCCATCCTCTCCAGCTCTTCAGCTACTCCTCAGATACCACCCTCTCCAGCTCTCAGTTACTCCTCAGACCCCACCCTCTCCAGCTCTCAGCTACTCTTCAGACCCCACGCTCTCCAGCTCTCAGCTACTCCTCAGATCCCACCCTCTCCAGCTCTTCAGCTACTCCTCAGACCTTACCCTCTCCAGCTCTTCAGCTACTCCTCAGACCTCACCCTCTCCAGCTCTCAGCTACTCCTCAGATCCTACCCTCTCCAGCTCTTCAGCTACTCCTCAGACCTCACCCTCTCCAGCTCTCAGCTACTCCTCAGACCCCACCCTCTCCAGCTCTTCAGCTACTCCTCAGATCTCACCCTCTCCAGCTCTTCAGCTACTTCTCAGACCCCACCCTCTCCAGTTCTCAGCTACTCCTCAGACCCCACCCTCTCCAGGTCTTCAGCTACTCCTCAGATCCCACCCAGCCTCTCCTCCGACCTCATCCTCTCCAGTTCTCCATCCCAGCCTCCTGGTTATCCCTCAGGGCCTGCCTGCCTTGGACCTTGGCCGGTGCTACTTCCTGCATCTCTCCCTCCTGAAGTAGTATGCTGGGCTCTCTCCCTTGGCCCAGCGGCACCTCACTGAGTCTCCCAAGCGCCCTCAGACTTGCAGAACCGCCACATCTCTATTCCCCTTGCTGGCTCCCCCTGCCCAGTTCTCATCATTTCTTTCTCTTTTTGCAGTGCTGTGGAGGGAATCCAGGTCTCTTCCATCCTAGGCAAGCACACTACACCCCCACCCCAGCCCAGCCTTTTAATAGGTGTGAAATTTTCTCATTCACACTGCATTAAGCGTCTCCCCTCAGCTGGGGCATCAACTCTTCCAGGGAGGGATCTCCTCCTCTCTCCTCTCGGCTTTGTTCCTGTCACCCAGAACCTCGCATGTCACTTCATAAACATTGTTGATGGCTGTTGAACGTCCCTTGAAGACAAGGGCTTTTTGTGCCTTTTAGCAAGTACTCTCTTAGCTTTATCTCTCTCTCTCTTTTTGTGGTAATGACAAAAACCCTGCCTTTCTAAGTATGTTTCATTTAGATTGATCTAAAAAAAAAATTCAGCTAGTTTTGTAGAGAAACGGACAGGTCGTTTCTGGAGAGGGAGCCAACTTGTATTACCTATCTCTCAGAGCTAGTCTCTCTTTCTCTCTCCTTCTCCCCCTTCCTCTCCCCTCCCCCCTCTCCCCCTCTTCTTCACCCTCTCCCCTCCCTTCCCCTCCCCCTCCTCCTCCTTTCTCTCCCTCTCCCCTCTCCCAATAGACCTCTTTCCCTGGAGCAAGCAGCAGAAATTCAAAGTCTACCATTTTAAGAACCCAGACGGTATGTCCGCGAGGCGCCTGACTTCTGAGAAAACAAGCAAGCCCCCTTTGAAAAGAGAGCAGAGTGACCACCCCCGGGTGCCTTTATTCTGTACTCCCTGCCCCTGGCAAGTTGCTCCGGGGGTCAGGAAAGCCACTAGGATCTCAGCAGGTTTACTCTGTGATGTCTCCACAAACTGCAAACCGTGATGCCTAACCCCCAAAGCAGAACGCAGATCAGAGATGCCAGAAGGAGCTCAGTCCCGCAGCAAGTCTGCGTCTGGGCTGTGAAAAGCAAGGAGTGAAATAATTGAATCAGGGCAGAGGACACCTGCCCCATCTCCTACCACCTTTGAAGAAGGAGAGGGGTTCCTCTGCACAACAGGGCTGCCCGGTGCTGGCACCCTTCCCCACCACGGGTGGCGACAGCCTTGAGGTGCCCCTGTTCCCACATCTGCCCCCACATCGTCGCTCCCGAACTGCGGCTCCCCAAGTACTTACTTTACAGAAGCCCATCTTGTCACTTGGAACTGGGACCCCGCAGGGCAGGGGGGCTGGCGGTCAGAGCAGCCAGAGCAGCGGGAACAGCCTGGCCCCGGGGACCTGCCGCCTCTACTCTGTAACCAGAAGAGGCCTTATCGGGGTCCCAGCACACGGGGCGGCGCCCGCGTGTGGCCCTCAGATTGCTCCACCGAGGGCCTTGGCGCGTACCCTGTGCCTCTTCGGCAATCCCTCCTAAGGGCTTGGGGATCCTCTCATAGGCGGGTCCACAAGGACACCTGGACTCTGTTTTCTCCCCGCTTCCACTACTGTCTTTACGTTGCTTACTGGCTGGTGGAGAGGGAACCTGGGCACAATTCTAAGAAATAGGGCCCCAAGTCACCCTGGGAACTAGGGGCAGACAAAGTTAAAAAGGGAAAGGTTGGGTGGTAATTAGACTCGACAGTCTGGGCCCATTTCAGGCCATTCTCATGTGATCCTGGCTGCAGAAGGGCTTTATTTTTCAATGCCTGTCCAATCCAACAATGGGGTGAAGTGGCACCAGCCCAGAGTGGCTAAAGGTGAGAACACTGCACCCCAGAGTAGTGGTTGGCAGCTGGCACGGGGGAATGGCTGGCCTGGAGGGACTGAGCGGTGAGGTGTGGGGGGTGGGGGTGGCTGGGTGTGGGTTCATGGACAGGGTTGCCATTTGTGTGCCCTAAGGAGCTCCTGGGGTCCCTTCTTAGAGGTACATCAATGGGCTGTGCTGCCGGCCCCTCCCTTCCCGAGAAGGGTCTTTCCAGCCTTCCTCAGGTCTTGACTGAAGCTGGGCCAGATCCCCTGGCTGGGCAGCCATCTGGCTTCACAGCTTTGCAGCAGCACCAAGAATGCCCTGCTGTGAGGGCTCAGCTGCCGTGGAAAACGCCCTGGACAGCCATGAAATGACCTTCTACTTCTCACAATAGTGAAAGAACACCCCCCCCACACACACACACACACACATACTGGAGTTCCAGCCTTCTCTACAATCCAACACAGACAGGCAGGGGAGGACTAACCCAATTGGAGCTACCATTAGGACTAAAAATAATCAGCACGCTCCCAATGGCACACACCCTTAGGCTGGCATCTTTTGAAGCGCCGGACTCAGAACAGTGACATGCTTCTTCCTCCTCCCTCCTCATCTAAAACAGAAAAGAAGCAGGTCCACTGGACTGCGTCTCAAGACACAGCGCCTGGTCTCGTGTAGCCACAAACACGGGGCGAGGCTAGCTCATGCCAGGCAGGGGAATGACTTTAGAAGCATAGGGCGCTTGGTGGGTTATTAAGCGCTCAGTAAAGATTCCTGGAATTAATCCGTGGTTGTCATCAGTAAAAAGGATATGATCAAATAGCCATGTCAACATCCGCAGAAGAGCAGCATTTTTTCCCTTTAGAGGTTTTCAGACTTTAAGAGGGAGCGTTGGGAAGCAAGTAGATATTGTACCAACTCTGGTTAGGTCCTCACATGGTGCTTTTGGGGACAGTACACTCCCTCACAGATCTCTGAAGCCTAGGACTCAGGTTGCCTGGCATCTCTAGGAGCTGGGTCATCTCAGAATTAACTCCAGATGCCCTCCCCCAAGGAGCTTATACCCTCTGGGAGAAAGGCCAGCTACCCGCAGGGGCAAACCCAACTGCTGAGGCTAGAGAGAGCTGGCCTGGACCGCACAACGCTATTCCAGGAGCAATACTGACTGGTCCAGTGCCCTGGACCTCAGATGACACCTGGAAGCAGCTCTCAGGTGACAGCCCCTGTGCTGTGAGCAGGAACACTCTTTGTCACTCTGCTACTAGCGGACAGTCCCCAAGAACACTCCACGCTCTGCTGTATAATGTCCCTTTCCCCCTAATTTCTGAGATGGAGCCCCAGGGTCCATCTCAATGTTTGAAACTGAAGGCCAGGTTGCCTTTGCTCTCCTGGACCGGGGGAGGGGGGGCACAGAATGACGGGGGGTGGGGTGGGCTGAGAAGGTAGCATTATCGGGCTCCCCACCACTTCATGTGCTCAGTGAAGTATGGTGTCCTTACAGTGTGTGCTCAGTACACGTAGCTCTTGTTATTAAACTACTACCGCCCTCACTGCACACAGGCATTCCTCGATATCTGCAGACTGGTTCCAGGATCTGTAGATACCAAAATGTGAGGTGCTCAAGTCCCTCACACAGCAGTGTTTACATATAACCTATGCACATTCTTCCATGTGCTTAAATAATCTCTACTTTGCTCACAATACCTAATACAATGTAAATCCCAAGATGATAGCTACCATACTATTTTTTAACTTGTATCATTTTATTGCCTTTCCTTCTGATTATCTTCGATTGGTAGTTGTTGGAATCCATGGATGTGGAACCCAAGGAGATGGAAGGTCAATTGTATATTTTTTCATTTACCCATATTTTACACGATCTTCCAGAGATTTTGACAAGATTCCCCTAGGTATGTCCTAACACAAACTAAGAATAAAATTTCTGCTCATCAGACCACATTTACCTCCCAGGAGCCAGCTGAAGATGCTTGTTATGCCTGCCTGCCGGCAACTGTAAACCGAAATGTCAACTATCATAACTGAGGGCGGCCCAGCATCCTATCACTGAAGACCCCACCCCCAATGCTTTGGACTGGCTGCTGGTTGCAGTCCATTATATAAACCACTGTGGCATGGCAGTCCCAGTGGTTCCAAATCACCCATTATCCTACAACCCAAATATCCTCTTTGCTCATCATATCCAGAGAGATTTCTCCATTGCTTAACACACACACACACACACACACACACACACACACACACACACACACACACACTAGATTTTAAATTCCTAGTATGATACCAGAAAATAGAAGTTTTAGGGCTGCCTTTCCCTACTGAAGTAGTCTTGAGGCCAGAGGTCATGGTCTCTGCAACATTTTCCTTCTGCTAAATGTGGTCACATTTGTTTATGGCAGTTTGTGGCACTTAGGGGATGCTTTATTTTATTATAGTTATTTGTGTGCATGTTTGTCTTCTTTATTAAAAGCAAAGTCTTTGGGGGCACAGATTGCAAGATATTCATCACTAGCCTGAGGCTTTAAACATAATAGATGCTCAGGAATTGCTGCCAAGTGGACCATGAATGCATATATGCACTAGGGGATGAAAGATTTCTTCCAATACACGATTGTCAAGAATTATAAAAGGAAATGAGTTTTGTGGACATCACTAATTTCTGGTGAGCCCACGGTAGCTGCCAGAACACATTGTTTTCCCCCTAATTGAACAGAAACAATCTGTTTAATAATACTTCAATTTTTTTCCCCCTAGAATTTGGCCTTGTAAAAATCTGCTTTCTTAAAAAGTGAGACATCTATCTCTTTCCACCATTTTGTTTTAAGCCAAATTCCCAAGAGTATCATCGTGACTGCATGTGCAAGAGGGCCCAGAGGCAGGGAATACAGCAGTCACTGCTCTCTGAGCTCACTTAAAAATTGTGTACTAATGGCTGCTTGGAAACAAGGCAGACCTTCATGGTGTTTAAACTCCACCCCCAACTCCGAGGGCTGGAGAGCTAACTCAGGGTGGACAAGCACTCTGTCACTGAGCCACACCCCCAGCTCTAGTATCTAAACTGTTGAAACTTCACATCCCTCTCCAAAAAAGTATCTTTGAGCATGTATTGTCAACAGACGCACACTTGCTTATTTACAAACCACACACGAGCATTATTGTGCCAATACATTATGCGCATCATAAAACACATGGCAAAATGGAAATTTTTTTAAAGGATGAGATATTTTCAACCTAGAAAATTGAAGTTCCGACGCCTTCTTCTTCTTGAAGCTTTTTTTGCACACCGTGGAGATGCATGGACCCCATGTTGGAATCCGCAGGACTAGGGCTTACGGTGAGGTTTACAAGCCAATGCCCTGGAGGCTAGGGGGGGTTCACTGGATGCCAGACCTATTCTGACATCCTTCAGCTTCTAGATGCCTCACTCATGAGTACTGTGCTCCCAGGGCTGAGGTCCAGAATTATAGCTGATGTGCACATCTGTGTTAGAGACGGCAGCAGAGGACAATTTGGGTGTGATTCCAGATGTCTCACAGACTGATGGGGGTGGGGGGCGGAAATTCCCCATTATGCCTTTCCCAGGGCAAGCTGTGGGGCACCCCGAGCCATCCCGACTCACTGTGAAGCAGGACGGCTAACACCAACACTTCGGGATGCTCTAAGGACCAAACGAGGCAGCATGGAAGCATGCATCCCAGGGACACGGCACTGCTACCCAGGTATCACGTGTCTCGCCTACAGCATGTGATCTTTTCAGTTTGGAGGTGATACGGGAAATTCAGACTACGGAGTGCTCAGACCTCATTAAGAGTCTCCATATTGACTAATGGGAGCACTTTCCTTCTGCCCGATAGCTAAAGATATAATTACTTAGAAAGGCTAGAAGGGACACTCTAGGGGGAGAGAAGTGGTTGGTAGAGATAAGGGAGGGAGTAGTAGCGAACAAGCAGCAGAAGGAAGATCGCGCCCAAACTGAGGGGAGAAACAGGCATATTTACTCCACTCCCCGGTGCCCTGTCTCTTCTCGTCCTGAGCAATCTTCATACAGACATTGATTTCAGTGTTGTTGTACATATCCTTAAATATGTCGTGTAAATTAAGGCATGTGTAAAAAGGTAAAGAAGAATATGGTGCAGTCAGCTCGAGAACATAACACCAGGAACGTCGGTAAATCGCCCTCTGCCATCTCCACCACCCCACTCTCGGCCTCTGTTCATCTGATACCACAGCACACACTTTTATAGATTCTCAGAACTTACACATGCACCCCTAAGCAGCGTGTAGTATCATTTTAGTGTTTTCACCTTTTAAACAATGAGTGGTTGATATTATCATTACGCTGGTTCATGACTGGCTTACACAGTGGGAAGATGTCAGCCCAAACCGCATGGAAAATTTTTCCTCTCTGAGTTCTGGATGCTTCCCTTTCCTCACGCCGGTGGGAACTGTTCCACAGGCAAACTGCTGCTCCTGCTATTAGGCGAAGCAACCACAGAGACTGCGATGGGGGAGGCGGCCGGATATGACTGTTTTCCACATGCAGATGTGTGACACCCAGAGGAGGCAGGCATGGTAAAGGAGCTCAGAGAGCCTACCTGAGCCATTCAGATTTGGCTTCCTCACCCTGGCTTCCACTGGCCAATGTGGTGCAGCAATAAAGTGTGGTCAGGTTTCATAAATCCCTACCGCACAGCACAGAAGTGGCCCTGAACGGAAGCAGTCACCTCTGAGCATGGCGTGGCCAGTCCCAAGTGGACACAGGCACCATGGGATCATGGAACTTTGCTCAGGGCCCAGAACCGACACTAACATTTCTTTTTTTCACTTGACAAAGGTCCGTTTGGGGTTCTGTTTCACAGGCTGTTAACTGAAATGACATGCTTCTGCCCAGTGGATGAGGTCAATGGAAGTACGTCTGTGAGTACAAATAGCCGATATTCCATTAGTCCTTCTTAAAGCTGATGGACAGCATCATTATCCCCAGCCTCTGTACCCTTGGAACTTGGGTCACACTTTCAGTCACATTCATGCTACACTATGCTGTGACTGTGATCCTCCATTCTGTGTCCTTCAACACCCAGTGCATAGAAGACTCCCAGTGATCCAGTGTCCCCTTAAGTGCCTGTCTGGCAGCCACCACTGAAAAATCCTGACAGCCAGACAGGTGCCCCGTCTAGGCATCAACCTCCATTTGCAACAACTGGAGGTTTATCGTCATCATTGTTGTTTTTTTAGGATTACACTTAACACAAATGAATTGTATAAATCCATGTCACTGGCTGTGATATTTCCATACATGTACATATCACTCATTGATTGTACCCATCCCTCTGTCCTCTGCCCCGCTGCCCTTTGGTTATAGCTGGCAGTTTTGGAAGTAGAAGGAAGATTTCACCTAGTGATGGCTCTGAGGAAAGAGAGTCCACATCGGCCCGATCTGAGAGCCTCTGTCTTTCCCTGTCTGTTTTTCTGGAAGAGGTTTCTTGGTCCCTCTCCTTTTTTCTTATTGTCCATGGCCCCCAAAGTCCAGGCTTCTCATTCTTCCAGGTCTGAACTACCCACAGTAAATGCTGCTGAGCTGCCGTTCATCCACTCACCCTGTCTCTACTCGACACACCTGCCTTTCTCAGGCAGGAACCCTGTGGCCCACAGGCCCCGCGTGCCATTGCCCTCTCTCAGTGAAGCATGGTTTCACTTCTGAAAGCAAGGATTAATCATTTCATTGTGCACAGTGAGAGTTAAAAAAAAAAGAACTAAAAAATCACTCACAATGTCTGCATCACAGTATAAATATTCACATTTTGACAATCCTCTTATTTGTCATTTTTCTTTATATCTGAATAATAAACACTTTTTGAAAATGGGAATTATGCCACACATAAGACTTTTTATTTAATTTTTATTTTATGTGTATGGGTGTTTTGCCTGCATGGGGGTCTGTCCCTGGTGTCTGTGGAGGCCAGAAGAGGGCATCACATACTCTGGAACAGGAGCTACATGTGGTGTGAGCCACTGTGTAGGTACTGGGAATAGAACTTGGGTCCTCTGGAAGAGCAGCCGGTGCTTTTAACCACTGAGCCATCTCTCCGGCCCCGGATCTGCATTTATTTAAGCCTTGTTGTATAAACATGTCATTCTTAGTATGACGCTGTATTCGCAAATGCTGTTGTTCACCAAGAGCCTTTTCTCTCTCTGCCCTCCGACCACCGGCTTCTTTTTTTTTATCCACCTGATAGAACCTATTATAGTCATCCTAGTCTGTACTAACGTTGTTCCTGTCATACGTTCAGCTTTTGTTGTACGGATTGTGTAATTCACTGCTTGATCTATGGTCTTGTCTTTCTAATAATTTCAACAATTGCTTTTGAGTTCCTGGTCAGAGCCTCAGTCCTCAGGATCAGCAACTACGTCTCCCACATAGCAGGTACACAGTGAGCACGTGACAATTTTCAGATTGCTTCCTCAGGTTGGGACTGCGTTTCCTCTTCCCTGTTCTGCTCTTTCTACGAAAAGGCAGAACAGCTCAGATTCACCAGAGGATTGGAATCGATAACCATAGAAAGGCTGGAGGCCCAGCCTGTGTCTTCATGACTCATTTATGCCCTCCCTTGGTGGTAGAAATGGGCTCTCTGAGATGCACTGGTGTAGTGCTGGAGCATCCTGGACCTCCCTGGCATTTGCTGACAGTGGACCATCCTAGGACATGAATGATTCAAGCATCAGAAAAAGAAAAAACGAGATTCAAACTCTCCTTTGTATTCTCTGCTGAAGGCCTTAAAGTAAACACAACAGCCTTTATATGAAAGCTTAGTCTGTACAGAATTATAAAGTAACACTCCTACTTTCTATCATTCTAGTGATAAGAAGCATTCTCCAGGCCCCATTTTACAATGGCTATTGTTTTCCATTCCCGAACACAAGTACACACACATACCGTCACACACTGTCACCCCCCCCATAAGAAACTGTATCCCTCCACGTAAGTTTTTATAGTTTATCTACTATTAATGATGGATTAAAAATCATTTCTGTCCTGCCGGGCGTTGGTGGCGCACGCCTTTAATCCCAGCACTCGGGAGGCAGAGCCAGGCGGATCTCTGTGAGTTCGAGGCCAGCCTGGGCTACCAAGTGAGCTCCAGGAAAGGCGCAAAGCTGCACAGAGAAACCCTGTCTCGAAAAACCAAAAAAAAAAAAAAAATCATTTCTGAGTTATCTACCAACTTTATCTTATAGTTAAAATGTGCCAGGGGAAGAGGAAACAAGGCTCTGGGGCTTATCTTACCCCTTGCCATATCTTCCTACCTCTTCCCATCCCTCCCCACTCCTGATAGCCCTTTCCCATCCAGACCTTGCACTTGTTGAGCTGTGTGCTTCTAACATATCATTCTCCTTCTCTGGGCTGCTTTCCCTCATCTGTCCTTGCACGGTGGCCTCCCACCAGCTGTGACAATCTGTCACCATCGTCACCATCTCAGTATGCCAAGGAGCCTGGAGAACTGCAGATTCCCTCCATGGCACCAGCCCTATGTCTTGCCTGGTCCCTCGGCTTCAACAGTAGCCCAGGAGCATCCAACCAGACACACACCACCCAGAAAGCCTTTCCTGCCTGAGAATGACTATGGTCACCACCAGAGGGAGCGGATCTGCGGATCTGTGCTTCTGGCCTCTGAGCGAATATCTCCACTTTGTAGTTCTTCTGATAGCAAGCTCTAACATAGAGGTTCTTAATGTGTGGGTCGTGACCCCCTTGGGATTGCATATCAGCTATCCTACATATCAGCTATTTATGTTACGATTCATACCTGTAGCAAAATTGCAGTTATGAAGTATCAGGAAAAATAAATGTATGGTTGGCGGGTCACCACAACATTAAGAGCTGTCTTAAAGGTTCAGCATTAGGAAGGCTGAGAACTACTGGTCTAAGGCTCTAGGCATAGGGAATACTGAAATGATCTCACTAGCAACTATCAATTACAGGATTCTAGTTCCCAGTGCCAGGGCTAGCCTGGGCATAGCTCAAAGCAGGTCCCATTTCCCACAGTGCCTCACCTATTGCATCTTAGGCAAGGAGGACCAGAAAGACTCTCTCTGGAAGGTTCAGGAGGGTACCAGGGGGTGGCATCTTCAGATAGTGCAAGAGAAGAGAGGCAGAGGGAAGGACCTGGCAAGCTGGACCTTATCTTGCGGAACCCTGGAAACTGCCGGGACAGGTCAGGTTTCCCGCTGAGGCCACCAAAGTGCTACTTGCAGTACCCACACACCCTTCTCCCGCCCGGCAGCCGACCCACCAGCACAGTCCTCTCCAGAGCACCCCTGGTGCCTTCTGGGTCACCTGCTTCCACCAGTCTCTGCCGGGCATACAAGTGTCTCCATCACTTTACAGCCCTACGCTTGCCTAGGGACAAGACCCTCCCCTGTTCTCCCTGCTATTTACACACCAGGGCCCTCTGAGGACACACAGTTGGTTTTTAGAAGCTTCCTTCTTGAGGTTTCGAAGGAAAAAAAAAAAAACCTCAGTTTCGGCATTTCCTAGAAAAAACGATTTAAGGTTCCTTCTTGTGGCTCATCTTGTTGGAACAAAACCAGAAGCTGGGGGTCTTGGCAGCACTCACCCCCCCTGCCGGTGCTTCCGGGAACTACAGGTGCCACTTGGTCCTTATTGCAACCCCAAGAAGAGCTGTTACTGTCCTGGGTTCACAGACAGAAACTGAGGCTCCCTGGAGGGGGCGGGGAGGGGCGCGCAGGAGCGCGCAGGAGGAGGGTTGGTTGGCAGCTGCCAACAGATCAAGGCCACACAAGCTGGGGTGGAGCTGGGCCTGTCCCCAGGAGCTCTGTCTCCGGAGTCCCAGCACCCAGCAGCAGGCTTGCGTTCTGCTGTCCAAATCTCCTGCAATGTGACAGTCACAGTTTCTAGAGTACAGCCCTCTTGTGATGCTCACATTGTCTTTGCGTCTCTGCATAAATTTACTAGGGAATCTTGTGATTTAAAAGGCTACTATCTCCTTACTGTTTTTTGAAAAGAAATCTGACTTGGCAGGGTTGCTTCATAGTTGCTGGGTTTTTTTTTTTTTTCTTTTTTCCTTTTTGCAGTGCTAGAGTTTAATCTGGGCCTTTTGTATTCTAGAAAAGATCTGACCCACACACAGAGCCACAGCCCAGCCCTAGGACAGTTCTTATTTTGTAAATGAAAGTCTCTTGGTTTTGTCTAGATATTTCTCAGATATCATCTATGGATGTATCTAGAATGTTTTTTTTTTTGCTTGTATTTTTTGTTTGTTTGTTTGTTTGTTTTTAATGCCTACAGCAAGGCATAAAAATTCTCTGGGTCACATTCTTCATACATGCATAAGAAATTTGAGTAGTAACTGTTCACTATGTCCCAAGAGGGTCTCCATGAGACTAAGCTACAACAGAAGAGGAGAGGGCAAGGAGCATTGTGCACATCTACCATTGCGTGTTAAATCTAATTTGGTGCTCACAAGAATGCAACTAAGACACTCTTAGCTGGTCTGCCTGTCTCTGGGGGATCATCTATGTTCCTCTAATAAGATATTGGTCAAGATGGGATGGCCAGTGTGTTCTGGCCCAGGTTTCTAAATCAAGTCTTTGGGTGCTAATAGACCCAGACCTGCTTCTCTTCAGAACACACAGATTTTTACCAAATACACTGGCTACCAGATACACGTATAGTTCCCTCTGGGGTCATCTGCTCCCCAGGAGGCTTGTTAAAGTAGGACACTATTCTTAAGTTAAATTATCAATCAACAGTATTCTTTCTGGTATGGCTGCTTTCCACAGATAATAAAATCCCATCAACTTCCTCCAAAGAAAACGTGACCTACATAACGATGAATAGCAATTAATCCTCTGCTGCAATGTTCAAAAGCTGGAGCTGTGCTGGAGCCAAGATACCTAGGAGCTCGCTCCATCTTGATTGGGAACTTGTAGCAGGTAAACGGAGGGACCTTCAGGGATAGGTCTCAAGTACCAGATGGTGGCACAAAGGTGGGGTGGTCAGGACCTCAGAGAAGTAAGCAGTCCCTGGCACTCAGAGAAATTCAGAGTTCCAGGTCAGGCCTGCTACCAAAGAGCCCAGAAGGTGAAATCTATAGAATCTATATTCTAGATGAACCCATACTGTATAGATACATCTATAGTACAGATGAACCACAGAAGAATGACTCTTGTAGGTGACACTATCTCACCAGGTTGCTTGGGCTAGGATGGGTCGCAGCCCTGTCCTTACCTTCAGAGAGGGATGCTGTCCATCAGCATGCCCAAAAGGCCACTGACCTGAACCTGTTCTTTGGGTCACATTCCTCGTCTACGAGTGAGAAACTTGAGTGGTAACTGTTCACTATGTCCCAAGAGGGTCTCCATGAGAATAAGCTACAACACAAGAGGAAAGAGCAAGGAGCGCTGTGCACACCTACAACCCCAGGATTTAGGTGGGTGAAATAGGAGGATCAAGAGTTGTTCAAGTCCAGCCTAGGCAAGATCGTCGCCCAAACACAAAACAAAACAAAGATAATGAAGGGGACTAAATGACAATAGACCATAGAATAGTGACCTGAGAACCAGGGGTCCAGACTGGCCTGATCGTGACCAAATTCCTTACAATTCTGAACTTGTGTGCATCTCCATTTTCCCAAGAGTAAAACCAGAAGCCAATTAGTATGATGGTGCACTCACCTGAACATGGAGGGCAGGCTGTGTATCTACTAGCTCCTTGATGGAAGGCAAGCCCAGAGAAGCTCTACTGTGTTAAAGGACAGCTGGTGTAGACTTGACTCTCTCATTCTGGAGTCTCTACCTGAGATTACAACCCATTGTAGCACAAAAACCTTGACACAAGCCTTATCCGTGGCTGTCCTAGAAAATAAACCCTAAGTCCTTAGTGGAGAATAATCCACGAAACTGTAACCCACCCAGAAGGAAATCGCTACTCAGCCACCAGCTCTGTGCACATGAAGAACATGCATGGGCTCATGTGTAAGACAGTTTGGAGGGGACAGGAGTCTGGGTGTGGAGGACAGATCTAGGGGCCAGTGGATGGGAATGGGAAGCAAACTCGAGCTTTGTAAGGCGGCAGGACCTAGTCTGTCTTGATTGAGGGTGAAGTATGTGACCCTACGCATCGATTAAAACTTGGGGAATGAATAAAAGAGAAACGTGTGTTACTGTATGTGAACTTGAAAAATAACGGTTCAGACCATTTTTTTTTTTAAATCACGCTTACATCCTCCAAGGCAGGGACACAAAAAAGAGAAATGTCTCTATCATGGCTCGAATCTGCAATGTTTCCCCCCACAGGCTCGTGTTTTTGAATGCTTATCCCAGGCTGCTTTGGGAGGCTAAGAGAAATAGGAGGTAGATCCTGGCTGGCAGAGTAAGTCACTTGGGGCGGGCCATAGAAGGTCGTAAACCCTCCCCCACCCCACCCCCGGCTCCTACTCTGTCTACATAGGGAAGTCGGCCAGAGCCACCCTGTTACAACGATTAGAGACCTCTGAAACTGTGAGCTCAGCTAAATCTCCCTGCCCCCAAGTCGTGCCTGCTGGGTGTTTATTACGGTGACACAAAGGTGGCTAACACAATGACCAGAGTCAACTGGGCTAGGCCAGGCTCCCCCTGCTCCACCCTTCCGGCTCAGGGTTCGGCTGCCACGAGCATAGACCAGTCCTTTCCTTCAGGTTCATAATCAGTTCATAATCAGTTCATGATCAGACACTTAGCCGGAACTCACCACCTAACCAGCAAGGGGATGTGCCAGAAATGTGAGCAGCCAGCTCTCCGCACCTTATGTACCCCCTAGTTCATGTCAAGGAGGCAGAGGCTTGCTCCTGCTGCCAGGCTAACCCAAGGGCCCAAGAGTCAAGAAAGCCAAGTCAGGAGGGGGAATCTGGCACCAAAGCTCAGCTTCTGTCCCTTGTACCTGAATACAGACAACCTTTTCTCAAAAGACCAATACCAATAGGGCCTTTCCAGTGAACTTCTCAAACAAAGACACTCTAGAAATACAGGATGCTGGTAAGTGAGCATCAGATAAGCCACACATAATGGTCTAGTATAAGTATCTCCTATGAAATATTTGCTTGCATTTCTTTTTTCTAAGTCTGGAAACTATATCTTCCATTTACAGAGGCATGGCCATTACCAAATTGAGGCTCCCACATCCATGTCTGCTTTTTAACTTGTTCCTGGGTATATTTGCAAACTTCTCTCAACACCTGGTCACAAAGCAAGCTGAGATATCAAATAAGGGACAGAAAAAACTAACCCTGTCCCCCTGCCCCATCATCAGCTGGACCCCAAGGCCAGATGGTGGTGAGGTATGTCAGAAAGGAAACTCCACCTGAGAGTACATTTCTGGGCAGGTTAGAGGACAGCCAGCCAGCCAATCCTTTCTCTGTAGGATGTATTAGGTCTTCTCACAGGACATGAAGGGTCAGTATATATGGTCCTCCAGATGGGCTACGCAAACAGCACACTCTCCCAGGTCTTTCCTAGTCACTTCCAGGTGATTCGTGATGGTTTCCATATTCCAGTACCCTGTGGTTACAGCAGGTGTCTGTGGTTGGTGTAACTCATGGGGCCCCCTCACATAAGGAAGGGGCACGGTCTTGACTTTTTCTGCTGCTGCTAATAGAAGGTAAAGCTAGACAGAATTTGTACCAAAAGCTACAGCAGATGCCAAGCAGCTGTTCGCCACCCACGAGTTCGGAGGGACAAGGTCAAACAGAAGTCTCTGTAGGTTAGATCTGTCACAGAGAAAACGGTGGTGGAAAGAAAAATGGTCAGATGGGAAAATAATCACTGCCTAAGACTGGGTTTGAAAGGACGGCTGAGAGTCTGCAGGAGGATGGCCAGGGGCGGCTTCCTATAGTCCCATCTATCCCCAAGGTTCCCAAACACATATCCATGGGAACCTTGACCGTGGAGCCGAGGAAGAGAAGATCTCAAAAGCATTCAAGGGGTAGTGCCACCCCACGCGGGCGTCCACAGGAAGTGGGTGACGTATGAAGCTGAACTCCAAGTCTCCCGATTTATTGGCTCTTCAGGTTCTCAAGACCCACTGGCTGATAGGAACGAGCCGACCGACGGGACACCAGCCTCAAGACAGGGCTGTGGCTTTTCACAGGCTCCAGGTGCGTCCCAAGCAGGTAGGTTCAGCCTCGGTCATTTCAGCCATAGATGCAGGACTGTGGCAGTCTGCAGTTGCGACAAGTCAGGGCTGGAGGCTGACTTCAGTGGTCATGAGGGCAATGTCCTGAGGGCACAGGAGAGATCGAAAGAAGCTGAAAATTCCATCCCGTCTTATTATAGAGTGACGTGGATAGGAATAAAGAGCACCTGTCCCCTCGCTGGAGCGCAGGACTGCTGGTTTGTCCAAGGATAGTGGCACAGGGTCACTGTCCTACGGAGTCTGAGTTTAGACTCCTGCTGGAGATCAAAGACTCAAATGCAGCTCAGTGCTGCCTTCTACTGTTCATCGCACGCCTCTACACCGAGCAGCACTGCAACATCCCCCTCTTCCTCAGCAACATCCCCCCTCCCAGCCCAGGGTTCCAGCTGGAGCTGATCATCCTGCTGGAGGGAACTGTCAATGGAGAAGCTCTCTGAAACCCCGCTGGTTAAAGCTCCTCTACGGCTTAACCTGTGAGCTGCTGGCATTACAAAAGTGGTTGAATCCAGTCAGAGCAGCCTCAAGGAGCATGCTTAGAAGGCCGTGGGGATCCTAGAGCTCTGAGGCCCACTAGCATTCACAGAAGTTATGGGTGATATTCAGGCCAAGGCTGGAGAGTCAACTATATTCAGACTTGGCAGGAAGGATTCAAAGCCAGATACCCACAGCCTACAACCAATAGGCCCCAAACCAGCCACCTTTTTGTACAAGCCACACAAAGAACAGTGCATTAATCTTCTGTTACCACAATAAACAATACCTGAAACAATCAACCCCCAAAAGAAAATGTTTGTTTTGGTTCAGTTTTGGAGGCTAAATTCATAGTCTGGTGGCCCGATGGCTTCAGGACTTGTGACAGCTTAGTACATTCTACAGAGACATGTGGTCAGAAAGAGAGGAAGAGGAGGAGGAGGAAGAAGAAGAGAAAGAAGAAGAGGAGGAAGAAGATGAGGAAGAAGAGGAGGAGGAAGAAGAGGAGGAGAAGGAAGAAGAGGAGGAAGGAGAAGAAGAGGAGGAAGGAGATGAGAAGGAAGGAGAGGAGGAGGAAGAAGAGGAGGAGGAAGAAGAGAAGGAGGAAGAAGAGGAGAAAGAAGAAGAGGAGGAGGAAGAAGAGGAGGAAAAGGAGAAGGAGGAAGAGGAGGAGGAGAAGAGAATAAGGATGAAGAGAAGGAGGAGGAAGAAGAGGAGGAAGAGGAGAAGGAGGAGGAAGAGAAGGAGGAGGAAGGAGAGGAAGAAGAGGAAGAGGAGGAGGAAGGAGAGGAATAGGAGGAGAAGAGGAGGAAGAGAAGGAGGAGGAAGAGGAAAAGGAGGAGAAGAGAAGGAGGAGGAGGAAGAGGAGGAGAAGAGAAGGAGGAAGAGGAGGAGGAGGAAGGAGAGGAAGAAGAGGAAGAGGAGGAGAAGAGGAGGAAGAGGAGAAGGAGGAAGAGGAAGAGGAGGAGAAGAGAAGGAGGAAGAGGAGGAGGAGAAGAGGAGGAGGAGGAGGAGGAGGAGGAGGAGGGAAAAGGGGCTTCATTCCTGGGGTCCTCCGTCTGGAGCATGCCCCCATTACCTAATATCCTCCAACTCTCACAGAGATCCTACCACCTCCCAGGAGGCCCCGCCCCAGGACACCAAGCCATTAACACATAGGTCTTTGGGAGACGTTTAGGATCCAAACTATAGTATATGGCTTTCACATCTTTTAAAAGAGTTGGAACTAAAATCCAAAGGAAGGCTACAGACGTGACAGAGCCTATGTGGTGGGCAAAGTCTGAAGTATTGACTCCATGACCTTTACAGGTCGGTTGCTGGCTCTCTCTCCAACTAGAGGAGAATGCAGGGCCTCCCCTCTAAGATTTAACTCCCTGTATCTAGATCAGGGTTTCCGGATGCGGCCAGGATCCTCCACAGGCCACACTAGGGGAAAAGAGAGGGCAGGAGAGGAGCTGTAAGCAGCTCAGGTAGGATCAGCGAATCTCCAGGCTCTCCACTGTGGGCCAGCCCAGCTGTTCAAGCAAGGGCCGCGCCTCTCCTCAGCTCTGTCAGGGGTTACATAACCCGCAAAGGCCCCGGAAAAATACTTCAGCAGCTCTTGCTGCTCCAGATTGGCCAGAAAACATCCCTGCATCCAAGGCGATACACGGGATTTGTCAAAATGACCTCCTTCCATGTTACAAATCCTTTTTCCAAGCAAAAAGTTCTGCTGAAGATTGAGGGTTTTGGTTAACAAATATCTTTAAAAGAAAAAACTATTCGTAGTTTTTGCTGTTTCTGAGTAGAGAAGTCATTTGTAATATAAATGAAGTGAGGTTCTCACTGCGCTCTACATCCTGTCTGTGTGAGCAGATTCTCCACTCACTGCGCTCTACATCCTGTCTAAGTGAGCAGGTACCACGTGGGGCCGAGAGCTTGGAGTGACGCAGTCCCCGGATGCTGTGAGCAGCTCAGGGCCAGACTTGTCATCCTTACCAGCTCCCGTGGGGGGGCAGCTGCATCCCTGCTTCCCCTGTGATGATGCTGGGGTGGGAAATGGGGATCGCAGGTTCCTAGACAAGGGCCAGTTGCTCAGGGCTCTCCCTTTCGATGGGTGGCGGTGGGCTGGGCAGGGAGAAGTGGAAGGAAGAGGCAGCAGGGCCAGAACAGGGCCCGGGAGTGAGGAGACATGATGAGACATCGGACACTGAAGGAATGAGGTAATAGTGCAGAGTGTCCACTACGGACAGCTTAGTGGGTGCACAGCCCCTACAGTTAGCTCCCTGAGGCCTCGGGGAGCAGGACTCTCTTCCCCATTCCTCATAGAGCAATCGAATGGCTTGGATGAGACCAAGGCTGCAGGTAGCTACACAACAATGAATCTTCACTGTCACACATTCATTCACTCAGCTGATGCCCATTCACAAGGACAGAACTGGTTCCGGGGCGAAGGTGAGAAGGACAGCTCCGTCCTTGCCCTGGTGCCATGTGAGTTGACTTTGTGAGAAAAGTGACACAGTGCTTGTGCGGGGTGGTGCAGTGTTGTGTGGGATGGTGCAGTGTTGTGTGGGGTGGTGCAGTGTTGTATAAGGTGGTACAGTGTTGTATAAGGTGGTGCAGTGTTGTATAAGGTGGTGCAGTGTTGTATAAGGTGGTGCAGTGTTGCATAAGGTGGTGCAGTGTTGTGTGGGGTGGTGCAGTGTTGTATAAAGTGGTGCAGTGTTATATAAGGTGGTGCAGTGTTGTATAAGGTGGTGCAGTGTTGTATAAAATGGTTCAGTGTTGTATGGGGTGGTGCAGTGTTGTATAAGGTGATGCAGTGTTGTGTGGGGTGGTGCAGTGTTGTGTGGGGTGGTGCAGTGTTGTGTGGGGTGGTGCAGTGTTGTGTGGGGTGGTGCAGTGTTGTGTGGGGTGGTGCAGTGTTGTATAAAGTGGTGCAGTGTTGTATAATGTGGTGCAGTGTTGTATAAAGTGGTGCAGTGTTGTATAATGTGGTGCAGTGTTGTATAATGTGGTGCAGTGTTGTATAAAGTGGTGCAGTGTTGTATGGGGTGGTGCAGTGTTGTATAAGGTGGTGCAGTGTTGTATAAGGTGGTGCAGTGTTGTATAATGTGGTGCAGTATTGTATAAGGTGGTGCAGTGTTGTATAAGGTGGTGCAGTGTTGTATAAGGTGGTGCAGTGTTGTATAAGGTGGTGCAGTGTTGTATAAAGTGGTGCAGTGTTGTATAAGGTAGTGCAGTGTTGTATGGGGTGGTGCAGTGTTGTGTGGGGTGATGAAGTGTTGTGTGGGGTGGTGCAGTGTTGTATAAGGTGGTGCAGTGTTGTGTGGGGTGGTGCAGTGTTGTGTGGGGTGGTGCAGTGTTGTATAGGGTGGTGCAGTGTTGTGTGGGGTGGTGCAGTGTTGTGTGATGGCAGTGGTGTGGTGCAGTGCTGTGTGAGGTGGTGCAGTGTTGTGTGGGGTGGTGCAGTGTTGTATAAGGTGGTGCAGTGTTGTGTGGGGTGGTGCAGTGTTGTATAAGGTGGTGCAGTGTTGTATAAGGTGGTGCAGTGTTGTGTGGGGTGGTGCAGTGTTGTGTGGGGTGGTGCAGTGTTGTATGGGGTCATACAGTGTTGTAAAAGGTTCTATAAATGGAAAATCTTTGAAAACACAGTTTTCTTTCTCTTTTCTTTTTTCTTTTCTGAAGGTTGAACCTGGGGTCTGCTTTTTCACACTTGTCCGTCTTAACTCAGTCTGCCTTAATCAAATACCACACTGGGTGGTAAACAACGGGGATTTAATTCTCGTATTCCTGAAGCAGTCAGAAACGGGGCACCATAAAACTGGTTCTTGGTAAAGGCTCTCTTCCTGTCTTGCCCATAGTTGCCTTCCTACCATGCCCTCACTTGGCAGAGAGAGAGAGAAAGTTCTAGAATCTTTTCTTTTTCCCATAACGGCAATAATCCCATCACTGCCCTTCAACCTCATGGTCTAGTGACTTCCTGTGTTATCCGGTTTATTTGGTTGTTTTTGTTGCTGTGATAAACACCATGACCCAAAGCATCATGGGGGAGGGAAGGACTTATTTAGCTCACACATCCAGGTCACAGTCCATCATTGGGAGAAGTCAGGGCGGGGACTCAAGCAGGAACCACGGAGGAACGCTGCTTGCTGACCTGCTCACAGTCTCCTGCTTAGCTAGTTTCCTTACAGAGCCAGGACCACTTGCCTAGAAAATGGTACGGCCTAGAATGGCCTGGGCCCTCCTAGACCAGCCAACAGTCAAGACGATCGCCCACAGACATGCCCACCCAGCAATCTCACTGAGGCAACCCCCTGGTTAGGATGCTCTCAGATAACTCTGGGCTCTCCAACGTTGACAGATGAAGCCAACTAGCAGAACTTCCAAAGTCTCCCATTCCAGGACCACCACCTCAGGAGCAGGACGTGCCAACTAACCTGGGGATCGAGACACAAACGGCACAGTGAACTGAGGAACAGCACTGATGCCCCCACGGTGGACGATCTGCCGTCAGGACTAGCCTTACGATCACCCCGCTTGTTAGGAGATGACTGTTATCAAAAGTACCCCAAAGCTAGACAGGTTGGAGAGGTAGTGGGGGAAACTGGGAGTCTCGTGTCCTATTTATAGAAAGGAGAAGTGGTACAGACTTCAGAAAACAGTGTGGAGAAACCTTCGAACCTTGCTGTGTGCCTGGGTAACCAACATGCAAGTACTCCCGTCACATGTATAATGATATTATTATTCCATTCTAAAAAAAATAAACACAACCCTGCCAGGAATGGTGACCCAGCACTGAGGGGTGGGATTGGACTAAGGCTGGACAGTTGCTTTGAATTCGAGGCCAATCTGGGCTACATAGAGTTCTAGGTTGGCCTAGGGAAGGAGAGGCCCTGTCTACAACATATAAACAAATATATTTTTAGAAAACATGAGAGATTGGAATCCCACGTTTGTGATCACACAGATGTGCCTGTAAGACATCTCACCCAGGGAAGCGGGTCATGGGAGGGCAAAGACGGTGTGATTCCGCTTATCAGAATGTATTATTGGTCTGAGCTTGCTGTAAAGAGATACCTGAGGTGGAGTGATTTCTAAGGGAAAGAGGTTTTCAGCTCAAGCTTCCCAGGCTGTGAGACCAAAAGTGGACTTGCGGCAGATGGCATCACAAGAGTAAGCATGTGTGAAGGAGACCACCTGGGGAGGCAGGAAGCCAGGGAGTTTGGGGACCGGGTTTACTCCTTTTATAACAACCTGCTCTGTTTAGGACTCACTGTCTTCTAGAGACCTGGACTAAGCCCTTGCGAGGGCAATGCCCTCAATGACCTCATTGTCTTGCACTAGCCAGGCTCCGCCTCTTAAAGGTCCCACCTTTCTACTTTACATATTAGATCCCAGCCTCCAGCACGCCGCCGTTGTAAGTACTACATTCGCGTCACATCTAAACTATAGCAATGAGGTATTTTATGTAATCATTCATGACAGGGGCCGGGGCAAGAGAAGAACGGGACCTTGTTGCCCAGTGGGTAATGTGAATGTGTTCCAAAAAGCTGTACAGCTGTGTGCTGGGCTAGTTAAGAGGGGAGGGTGCAGGCCACTGTCCGAGCCACCCATGCCACAAGGCAGCAGGAACATGGGGCACAGGAAATTTGGCAGGTAATGGGCAATTAGTCGCCATGCCTGCTGTAACCACTCCAGGGAGGTAGCCAGGTGTTCACATTCACCAGGCAGCACACTCTAGACCTGGGCCCTACCCTTCAGTCAAGCTACAAAAAAAGGGGGTGCCCTTCCTGCTGCCTGTGGTTGCATGTGGAAGAGCAAACCAAGGGAAGATTTTCACAGACAATCTTTGCAGGCACAGAGGCCCTGTGCTGAGAAGCAGCCCGGCCACTGGGTCCAGCAAAGCTCCAGCCTGTCCAGATGTGTCTTATTGGGGATCTTAAGGCTGGAGTGACGAGTCCGGGATGGGACAGAAGGGCCAGGGCAGCCTCCTTTAAGAGGTAAGAAGCCATTCTCTAATGGAAACCAGAAAGCATTGTGCTGACCTCTAACCAAACCATCTGGAGATGAGAGGACAGCCAGTGAAGATAACGACATAGGGATCCAGGGGACACCAGGCAGGAAAGAGAGGGCACAGTCGCCATGGGCTCAACCTGTGGCATTTGAGATAGGCCTTTCATTCTCCACTCAAGCAACTGTGGGCAAACCATCTCTCTCCCCTTCCCAAGCCAGTTTCTCCAGTAAAGTGGCTCCTACCAGGGGACATCAGAGGAGAGCATGTGTGAACATCTGATTGTGGTCACCACTGGAGGAACTCAGGGCACTGACAGGAGGAGCATGAGGGATCTTGGCTGTGAAAGGAAGGCATGGAGCAGGAGAGAGACAGTTGTCCCACCTGAGCCGTGGGCACCGCCATTTGCGTAGACCGTTGGCACCCCTGCGTAACTTAAGCCCAGATCCGTGTGAAGCTCCCAGTTCTGCATACATCATGGGAGGAAGTACAGGGCAGCCGGGGCAGACGGCACAGCTGGGTCATCAGTGGATTCCTTCGCGTCCTGGAGGCCTGAGGGCTTCATGAGAAAGCCATGCGCCAGGGATGGGGGTGATCCAGAAAAGTGCTGTGAGAGGCCAGAACAGCAGGGGGAGCGGGCCTTCCTGGAGTTTTTGAAAGATGAGCTTTTAGAACAAATTTATAGCAATTTATAAATATATGAGGCGTGTTAGCTTGAGAGACAGTGTGGGCTAGAAATCATACATAGGTCAGGAGATGTTTCCACAAATCTCCTGTCAGAAAACTCCACATTTATCACCAAGAAAAAGCCTGGGAGGCTGGGGACTGTGCCCTGGATTTTTTTTTTTTTTTTTGAATGCCTAAGCCTACATATTTATGGGACACATGCCCCTCTTCAATCTCTGTACACCATCATGGATGCCCACAGATACATTATGGGTTTGTTCTGTGTCCTTGTAATTACTATTGCTATGATGAAATACCATGACCAAAGTAACTTGGGGAGGAAGGGCTTTGTTTGGCTCACACTTTTGCAGCATGGTTCATCATTGAAGGAAGTCAGGACAGGAACTCAAGCAGGGCAGGAACCTGGAGGCAGGAGCTGATGCAGAGGCCATGGAGGGGAGCTGTTCACTGGCTTGCTTCCCATGGCTTGCTCAGCCTGCTTTCTTATAAAACCCAGGACCACCAGCCCAGGGAAGGCCTCACCCACAATAAGCTGGACCCTCCCCCATCCATCAGTAAGTAAGAAAAGGCCCTGCAGGTTTGCCTACAGCCTGATCTTACACAGAGGCATCTTCTCAATTGAGGGTCCCTCCTTTCAAATGACTTTAGCTTGTGTCAAGTTGACATAAAACCAGTTAGCTGAGGACACTCTGGTTGAATATAGACGTCAGGAATGGAAACAGTGAGGAGTGGAGCCCAACACTGCCAGCTATAGCCTGGGGGAATTCAAACACACACACTTAGGGACCCCACTTGGTTCCAGATGCCAACATGTTGCAGAAATGAATCTCGGAACAAATCAGATTGAAGTTGAGATTTATTAACAAAAAGACAGCAACACACTCAGATTTAAGCCAAGCATTAAGGTAAGGAGGTATTGAAGTGTCTTCACAGTAGTTTTGAATGATATAATCTCTCTCTCTCTCTCTCTCTCTCTCTCTCTCTCTCTCTCTCTCTCTCTCTGTGTGTGTGTGTGTGTGTGTGTGTGTGTATGTGTGTGTGTGTGTGTGTGTGTGTGTGTGTGTGTGCCTGCCTGTGAAAATCAGAGGACAACTCTGAGGAAGTGGTGTCTCTCACACCTCCTAAGAGCTGGGGACTGAACTCAGACTGTCAGGTCTGCATGCGAGGACCGCTCTCTGCTGGGCTATCTCGCCAGCTCTAAAATCCCCTTTGCCAAACAAAATTGTAAGGTGGTCTATGAGTTATATTATTCAAAGTTAGAGGTGAGAAAGGAGTGATGACCTTGGCATGTGAGTTTGTGCCTCATCCTGTTACTAACATGACCTCAGGCACACCACTGAGTCTCCCAAGCTTAGACTTCCAACTATACATTCAGAGATTCCTCCAAAGAGGTAGAAGAACCAACGCACAGAGAAAAGACTGTTTAATCAGGATTGCAAAATGCAAGCCGTGTATAAATGTGGGGCTCTTTATGAAAAGAGCAGATCTGCTTTAGACAGTAGAAGATGAAATTTCTGGGTCCAAAGCTGTATGCGTGGCATGAGAATCTGAAGGAACCGGAAGAGCACTCTGAGTGCGCTTCCTGCATTTGCTGCATGTTTGAGGCCAGAGCTTGCACCTGTGCTTGCCCAGCGTCTCAGGAGGGAAGTTTTGGGCACCTTTATCCAGCTCGCTGGTGGTCTGCCTCTCTAATTTGGAAAAGCTGCTTGCTTTGCCATGTGATGGGGTGACCAAAGATGTGCATTTCCGAATCAGATGCCCGGGGCTTCTGCTTTGGGTCTCTCTTCCTCCTGTTTTTGGTGGTCTCCTGGGGCCGGTTTCTTAGGGAAGAGATCTGGGCCAAGGGGACTCTGGATGGTGCAAGAGTGAGTCACTCCTTTCTGCTGTGGATGTGGCTCACTTGCTCCGTCAGTGGGGGCAGGAGAAATGATTAACTCCAGGAAACTAGCTCATTTGAATAGATGTGCATAAATTATGCCTTCCACCAAAATTATCTGACCATGAGTAAAGGAACTGTGTCTTTCTGCTGCTTTCCATCTGGTCTTCTTCCCCCACCCCCCTCCACGGCTTTCTTAAACACCAAAACAATTTTAAGCTTCCATATGCAAAAGTCCATGTTGGTACATAGATTACACAGAGATGTGCAAAGTATTTGTGTAGCAGGGTCCCCCAAAGTCTGGCTTTCTTCTGTACTCTCCGCCTCATCCTCCCTATCCTCTCCAGTTTTATTTCTAGATGTTTCTCTGGAAACTGGAAGGCTTGGGGCTAAAAGGATTCATGTTAACTGGAAGCCCCATGGGTGCGAAACTGGGCAACACGCTACCCCAGTGTCTGCGATTGGACAAACAAGACCCCATTTTCACAGATCTTTCCACGGAGGAGAAAACAGGCCCAGAACAGGGCTGTAGCATGGCCAGGCTTGCTAAATCTGGGCATCTTGCCTCTGAGCCCAGTGATCTTCCAAGGGTCATTGTTGGTCCATCCTGCTGGCACACTGACTCAGTGGGCAGACTCTCACTATGCCCTAAGAGGCCCTTTCCAGTAATGTTCACCCTCAGAAAGGTGCGCCAGGTGACAGGGCCAGGAGTGAGTGCAAACATGTGCAGGTGCATGTCACCTGTCCTTATCTAAGCCACTCATGCAGGCAAGCAACTCTTGGCACTCATCCCAGGAGCAGAGGCCAAGGGCAAAGCATTTAATTACTGCTTCTCATGCAAGTTTTGTGTTTGGTGTGGACAGTGGCCAATCTGCAAAACACAGCAAGTTCTTACCATCCTCCAGTGAATTGATCCCAGAAATCCATCCTTGCCTGGCCATGGGTCCTATTGCAATTGGAGAAGTGGTGGCAGACACTCTAGACACGCCCCTCACCCACCCTGCCCATGGTCTAAGGCACGCCCTCCTGAGAGTCCCTCATCCTAGGCCACACTGCCACCTAAGCACTCTTGCCCACCATGATCCTCAGCGGTCACATTGTGGCTTCATAATCCATCTCCCTCTGGTTTTCACATACAACCACCTGAGGTTACAAAAAAGCTAAATCAGGCAACTTTCCCAACATGACAGAAGAGACCGAGATTTAGATGAACCACAAACTCAGAAACAAAAGAGAAAATATGGCAGGTAATTAAATGAATCTAGATTAACAACCTGTGATGCTCCCCGCCGCCCCCCGACAACAACAAGCTTTTTCCTGTACATGTCACAGGCCTCCCCAGTATCTATCTCCCTGTGGACACCATCATCTCGACTCTGCCTGAAGGAATGAGTGTGCCTGTCGCAACAACAGATTACTCCATGCAGTTCACTGGACAGAGCCAGTTACAAGACAGATGTAAAGGAGGCTGAGAATATTATCTTCCTCAGTGTCTCTACAGCAGGGATGACACTGATGGTCACTGATGGAGCTCCATGAGTCAAGACTGGACTAAGACCTTCTGAGCATCCCCACATCAAGTGACCCATGACAGGTCACTGAAGGCAAGATGAGGGGACTAGGGAATCCAGCCCCTGCTCTACCACAGGAATGCATCTTCCTGTGCAAAATATAAATATTGCACAGATTCCCCCAAGTTACCATTATCATCATTGATTTATTTTATTTTACTTTATTTTTAAGGCAGCTTATCACTATGTTATCCAAGATAACCTTGAACTTGCAATCTTCCTGCCTCAGCCTCCCAAGTGCTAGGGTTACAGGCAATGCACCACATACCTGGTGTCCTGGCCAGTGTTTTTTGTTTGGTTGTTTTGTTTTTTTGTTTTGTTTTGTTTTGTTTTGTCAACTCAACACAAGCTGGAGTTGTATGGGAAGAGGAACCCCAACTGAGAAAATGCCTCCATCAAACGGCCTGGAGGCAAATCTGCAGGGCATTTTCTTGCTTAATGACTGATGCGGCAGTCTGTGGGCACACTGTGGGCAGTGCCACACCCGGGCAGGTGGTCCTAGGTTGTATAAGAAAGCAAACTGAGTAATCCAGGAAGAGCAAGCCAATCAGCAGCACTCCTCCGTGTGCTCTGCTTCAGTTCCTGCCTCCGGGTTCCTGTCTCGAGTTCCTGTCCTGACTTCCCTTCATGATGGACTACAGCCATAAACTGAAATAAATCCTTTCCTCCCTACTTGCTTTGGTCATGGTGTTTTGTCATAGAAATAGGAACCCTAAGACAAGTCAGTATCAGGAGCGGGGTGCTGCTGTGACAGACCGGGCTGCGTTGCTCTGGGGAGGACTATGGGAGAGCTTTGAAACTTTGGGCTAGAAAAGCCTTTGAGTGTTCAGAGCCTAATGAGCTGTTGTGGAGAGTAAGGGGTAAACCTGAGAGCAATACAGATGGAAGCCTGGCTTGTGACGTTTCAGAGGGAAGCAAAGACTACCAGGACTTTGTGTGCTGTTTTGTATAAAGTGTATTTCTGGTCAGCTGGGTCTGGGAAATCAGCTGTGGTTAAGAGACCAGCATCACGGAGGTCAGATCTTCTGGGAAATGTTTTCTCAGGGTCAGCACACAGAAGCTGTGATCAGAGGGGACTACGGCTGTACCTTATGCTGGCAGCTGAACTTGGTAGTGTGTAAGAGCCATCGAGGTGGTATTGGCTTTTAAAGGTGTGAAGGGGTCATGGAGAGCAGCTGAGGCTTGCCACTACGTATCAGGGCTGGAGTCCCTGAAGAGAGACTGGGAGAGGCTATCGAAGGTACAGCCTCAGCTTCAGTGGATACCCAAGCATACTGTAGATATGACTGCCAAGGACAGTCACAGCTGTGGAGCGGGGACAGCCCTGAGCCTGTGGTGTGAACTGTGGGTGCTATGGCTGGTAGGGCTGGAGAAGCAGGGCTGCCCAAGCCCTTTGGAGCCCAGAGAAGCCTGAGTCCCAGATGCCATCTATTAAGCTGTTTACATTATTGGAGTTTGTTTTTTCTTTGATTTTTCTGTCACTGTGCCCTGGTTCTTCCTTACTTATTTTTTTATTTTAGAGGAAATAGTTGAGAGGCTTTGGAATTTTTGTTTGTTTGCTTTTGCTTTTATTTATTTATTTATTTATTTATTTATTTATTTATTTATTTATTTATTTATAGACAGGCTCTCTCTATTATTTAGCTCTGGCTGTCCTCAAACTCACTGTGTAGACCACGCTGGCCTCAAACTCACATAGATTCACCTGCCTTTGCCTTCTGAGTGCTGGGATTAAAGGCGTGCACCACCACAATGGGCCACCTCTAAAGAGTCATTGGTTTGTTTGTTTGTTTGTTTTATAGAATTTGAACTTACAAAGTGTTAAAAATTTTAAAGACTGTTGGACTTCTAGAGTTATACTATGTTTTATATTGTGATATTAACATGGCATCCTGGGGACAAACGAGAAAGGGAAGTTTATGGCTTAATAGTGATGTGTTTGTGTGTCAAGTTGACAAGGGGTCAACTATGTTGGTTGGTCTTCTGTCAACTTCATACATGCTAGAGTCATCTGGGAAGAGGAAACTAAATTGAGAAAATGCTACTAATCAGATTGCCTGTAGGCAAGTCTGTCGAGCATTTTCTTGATTGATGCTTGGTGTGAGAGGACACAGCTCACCGTGGACAGTGCCGCCTCTAGGCAGGTGGTCATGGGTTGTATAAGAAAGCAGACTGAGCAAGCCAGTAAGCAGCATTCCTCCACGTCCTCTGCTTCAGTCCCTGCCTCCAGGTTCCTGTCTTGGGTTCTTGCCCTGACTTCCCTTTATGGTGAACTATTACTGTAAGCTGAAATAAACGCTTTCTGCCCCGAGTTGCTTTTGGTCATGGTGTTTTATAATAGCAATAAAAATCAAACTAAGATATCCAGTGCTTCTCTACTTCCCTACACTTGAGGTACAAACCTCAAGTTTCTACCCCAGAGTAACTTCTTACGAATAAGGTATAATTTTGAGATGGTCTTGGCTAAAATACAAATACCTCCCAAGAGAGGTACTAAGCATGAAGCATCTACGCCTTAGCTCTACATCATTCATTTGGGGCGGAGGTCCTGGCCTTTCTTTTCCAGTAGCTACCCTTCAGCCCACTGTCTAGTCGGGGACAGTCTATCCCATGCCCTGAAATTGTTCAGTGTGGTCAGCATCTCATAAAACCACTCAGAACACTTGAGTTGCCTTGAACGGATTCCTTTAGGGTAAACAAAAACATCTCATTTTTAAAAAAAGTATGATTAGGTCACACAAACTTGAAGACATCTGAACATACTATTCCTTAGGGTTATCTTCTGAAATCTGCTTGCTTCCGTTCATCCTATGCAGAAAGCCAGGGATTACTCTCTCCATGTTACAGCAGGCTATGTTCTGCGGGTAGAAGGGCAGTTGCCCATAGACGGGTATCAAAGTCCGGCAGAATTTGCCTTCTCAATCCAGGTCTGGGACTGACAGTCCCAGAGCTGAGAACATCACTCTAAAATGGCCGATCCAACACCCAATTCTGCCTGGGGCTTTACTGGTTGAGTTTCTACCGTCGTCCGAGGTCAGTCAGGATACCAAGGAATTGAACCAGGACCCAAATCACTGAACTGTGTGGCTACTAACTTGAACTTCAACGTTGTCTTACTGATCTCTTGGCCCTGTTTGGAAGCACCCACATTGTATCTCCTGTCAGTCTGTACCGGCCTAAGGAAAACCCCATGCCCCGCCCTGCTGCCTCCCCGCTTCTCACTGCCATGAAGAAAGTCCTTGGCTGGGACTTTGGTGATCCGTGGGAAAGAGGCCTCTGCACAACCATCCTAGCTGTGTCTTCTCGCTCGAACTCGTGCCAGCATCGGAGCCACCCTGCGCGCCTGACCTCGGAGAGTGATATGTGTGTCTCCCATTACTACGTTGGCACTCAGAGACCAGTGCCACAGCTCCAGAGTTCCCAGAGGGAAACCGACAGGTCTTCATCTCTATTAACAGCACGAGCTTGGCTGCTTCCTGATTCTGTCTATCTCCCCTCTCTTCCATTTTCATCAGGCCCCCGAGAAAAGCGAAGAGAAGTGGGTTTGCAGAGCAGGTGGTGCTGGCCACACCGCATCCTGCACCCAGCAGCTTCTAAACCTTCAGATCCAGATCCAGGGGTCTCTTGAGGTGAAGTCAGCACAAAGGATTGCACAGTTCCAGGATCAAAAGGTGCTGGGGCACACGGTCCGCATGCTCCCCGCTTTCCCTCTGCCACTGCAGACTGCTCCCCGACATCTAGGCACTGAAAGCCCCTCAAATTACAGGTGCTCCCGTGGCTCAGCCACTCCATGGCCTCACACAGCCTTCCTCAGCTCCACAGGCTGCTAATAACCCGTCAAAGTGCTCTCTGTGACTCTTCCTTTCCAGAACGGAAGCAGCTGGATCGTCCCCGTTCTTGCTTCATTGCTGAGAAGACTGATGAATGGGAACATGCTAACATCAAACAACTAGTTGGTATTTAAGACTCATTATGACCTTCATTGACCCTCCCACCTCCCAAAGATCGTGTTGAAAGATTAATTACCAGCCCTTGGCACTATTGAGTGGTAGTGGTACCTTTAAGAGGTGAAACTTAGCGAAAGAAACTTGGGTAAGTGGGGTGAGGTGGGGCATGCCATTGGAGGGGATGCTGGGATCCCAATCCCTCTCTATTCTCTCTTTGCTTCTTGACCACCAGGAGGTGAGCAGTTTTCCTACACCCACCATAATGTACTGGGCTCCCTCAGGCCCAAAGGGAACCAAGTAAAGCAACCATGGGGTAGAAACCCTGAACCAATAGGAGTGTGAGTGTGTGTGTGTGTGTATGTGTGTGTGTGTGTGTGTGTATACATATATATGTTTACATGTGTGTATACATGTGTCTATATAGAGAGATAGATGTGTGTGTGTGTGTGTGTGTGTGTGTGTGTGTGTGTGATCACTTTGCTGTGTTATTAGCAGCCTGTGGAGCTGAAGAAGGCTGTGTGAGGCCATGGAGTGGCTGAGCCACGGGAGCACCTGTAATTTGAGGGGCTTTCAGTGCCTAGGTGTGGGAGAGTAGGTATATGTACGCACATATCTATCTATCTATCTATCTATCTATCTATCTATCTATCTATCTATCTATAGATATAGATATCCTCTCCTCCTTGAGAGTTGATTTTCTCAGTGTTTTGTCATAACAGTGGAAAGCTGACTCACACAAGCTCAGCTGCCTGTCTGGGAGGACAGAGCCAGGCAGATGAAGAGAGTAAAGTACATAGAAGACAGGGTTCTTACAAGTCATGGACCATAAAGCAGACACTGGGTCAGAAAGAGAGTTGGCAGCCCCAAGTTACTGCCTATCTAGTTGCCTAGGGGAAAACAGAGGGTCAGAGACTGATAGAAAACTAGACAGCAAGCCTTCAAGATGGCTCCGTGGGTAAAGTTGTCTACCACCCAAGAATGACAACATGGGATCCCCACAGTAGAAGGAAAGAACTGACTTCCACATATGGGCTGGGGTGCATGCATCACCCCAAAATAAATACATTAAAATGTAATAGAACTGGATAGTATCTCTGACGTCCTGGCCTCTCCACCGGCTTTTCCCGCACGGCGAAGGCTGCGTTCAGGCCATTGTGCCCTGCATGAGCTCACAGAAAGGAAAGCCACATGCTTAGATTGTAATCAGAGCAGAGTGTGCAGGCAAGAGCAGAATGGGAAAATGGGTGACAGGGGAATCCCAGGATGATCTGGTGAGGGGCTCTGTGCCAAGATGTAGCCTGGCGTGGCTTCCACTTACCCAGCAGCTCTTGTTGCCTGGTACAGTCTTGTTTCAGGTCTAGCCTCTGCTAAGGAAAATGTGGAGAGCTTGGACTCCTGGGAACTAGTGGCTTATTCAGGATGGCAGATAAGATGGATGGTGGTGGAGGCAGGAGTCAACTGACCAGCAGGGCCCAAACTGTTCCACCCAAGAACATAGTTGTTGTTGTTTTGTTTCTGAAAGGCTTCCCTGAAGATGGACATTACAATACTTCCCTACATTTGGCTTGATTCTTAGAAGTGACCTCTCAGCCTCATAGTCAGTAGTAATGTGGACACGTGGACTTATTGTCCTTCAGTTCTTGGTCCATAGGTGACCCCTACTTCTAGCACATTCCACATGAGAAAATCCAGAGTGGTTTCACGAGTTAAGAGAGGGAAAGACTTTCTTCAGGCAAAAGGGAGCCAGCTTTTTACAACCGGGGGATTTCCCTAGTACATTTAAGAATGAGACTCAATTTCCAAAAATTCCTTTGGCGCTCAACTTTTCAGGAACATGACTATTGTCAATTTACGAGAACAAAACGGCGCTCTTTCTTGGCTTTGCTCCTGATACCGACATGCCAAAGAGAGATGGGGTTTGCTGGGGAAAAAATTTACTGTACAAAAAATGTTCTGGCAACTTTGCTTACAGCGTCTTTTCTGAACACTCCAAAAAAACTCTGGAAATTTCTGCATTGCCAAGGCAGACCAGCTAGGGAAGACTGCAAACACAGAAGCCCTCTGCTGAGGTCAGTGGAAGATGCTGGAAGTATTCCGGGGTCTGAGCACCCTAATGCTTTTCTTCCCCTAGGTAACTTTTGAACTTAAGATGCTAGTAATGATCGGCTCTGAGCTTTATTGATCAGCTGCTTTTCTTAAAAACTCACATCTATTTTAATCTTCATAGTCTTTCTTCTCAAAATTCCATCCCCTCCCATTTCACCCTCACTACCCACTAACAAGTCCATGGGAGTCCGGTATGCTCATATTAGGGCCCTATCTCAGGCTAATACTTTATTAGCTAATGAAGGGTTACTCTGATCGACGTAGCTTAGCATAAAGCATCAACCGTTTACTCACAAAAGACAGAAATGCTTTTCCTTATCAGGCTAATGGTGTATTTATTCTTGGATTATGTACTTAAGTATTTACTTATGGCTTCCTATCTGCCAATTAGTTAAATAGGGAAGCTGAATCTCCTTATGAAGGGATCTCTGCTCCCTGATGGGTGGTGTTAGGTCCCAAGTCCTCTCAGGAGCAAGACATCTTTCATAGAAAAGCTGGCACGAAGCAGGCAGTCTGGAAGGAGAGTCACTGTGTGGCCACCTGTCCTCACTAGGCTTCTAGAACCTTCTGGCCTCCACCAAGCTCCACTTCAGCCCCAATTCCACTGAGTCAACTACTGAGCCAGAAAATTCCCATGTCACCCACGTCAACTGCCCGAAAGAGGACAGTTTTCAAGAATGAAGATTCTATTTGAGAGGTGCCATCTGCATTTCGAAAACGGCATCACACGGATGCTATAAAACATCAAACTGGGTTCACTCCACCATGCCAAGGTGACAGAGCATGATGGGCTTCACCCAGCCACTGGCTTCTCAAACTGTTGTATCTGAACTAGAAATTTCCGTTACCGTCACCTCTGTGTACTTTAAAAAATGCAGAGCAAGGGCAGATGAGAAGGCTCAGTGGATAAGGGCACATGCCACCAAGCCTGAGGACCTGAGTTTGATCCCTAGGAGCCACGTGATAAAAGGAGAGAACTGACTCCCCCAAGTTGCCATCTGACCACCACATACATTGTATGGCACACACACGCGCGCGTGCGCGCGCACACACACACACACACACACACACACACATACACACACACACACACACACACACACACAACAAAGTTTTAAGTAGTAACAATGCAAAAACTTGGCTTTCTTCTAGACACACGACTTAGAATTTCTTTGCAACAACCTCCCTGGCTGATTCGTGTGCACATACAGATTGAGGAACGCTGCTTTAGATCCAGAGTCACGTTTGTTACCACACTCTCCACTAATATTTGAGATATATTAGGTGGGCAGATAACAGAAGAACAGATGATAGATGTTTGTCTGAATGGATATAAGGATGAATGAATGCATGCATGACTAATGGAATAAATGAATAAGATTTATTGACATGGGACACAACAATGTTATACTACCAAAACCAAACAGATACAAAACACATAGAATTCAGGCCATTTCCAGATTCATTTACTTTCCTTTTTTTTTTTTTTTTTTTTTTTTTAAATGGTGAACAGAGGCTCCAAGGCCCAAACAAGCTCCTCCTTAGAATGTGTCCAATGTGCCACACTGCACAGCAGCCACCATCCTCCTGTGACTAACATCTCAGACGATATTGCACAAGGCCTGGTCAGTTCAGAAGGGAGGGCACTTTATGCGTGGGGGAAACCTCGGGGTCACTTGGGATCTATTTGTTTCGAAGTCACCTTGGCAATCACTAGAAGTCAGGAAGAAGGTCTCTGCCAACTCAGGAGAAGCAACTGCTTCCGTCACAGTGATCACGACAGTCCTTTGGACTACCTGTCGGTGAGGACAATGCTCAGCATGTGCTCCACAGCCTGGCTGCTTCCTGCCCTCCTCTCCCCTGGCATCAGCAAAGGCACCAGAATGTGTTAACCTGGGAGGACAGGACTGCACGCAGAATCTGTCCTTGCCAAGTGGCTCCTGGACCATCCACTTCTGTCACATCCAATTCGTCACCTAGTGTAGGATGGTCTTGGAAACTGCTGTCCCCACACATTCAGAGCCAAAGGACAGACACTAGGAGAACTTCTACCTCCACACCCCTTAGCACAAGACATCTCAATGTCAAGGAGCCAGGATGAAGGCTTTTCCCATCAGAGGCCCACAGGTAATATTTCCTTGGAAATCACTTTTTTTTTTTTTTTTTTTTTTTTTTTTTACTTCTCTAAATGGGAAGCCCTCAAGTTTTGTGCTGTAGATACCTTTGAGGAAGGGATAAAAGCCACGGATCTCTTCTCTCTCCCAGGGAAATTGTACATGAGGACATTTTTTACTTTCAATTTCAAGGGAACTTCTTGAGTTATTCAGAGAATCCCTAGAGCGCAGAAATTCTAGGTTAATAATCATTGATAGAAATGAGGCTATGAGCCTTTCCTCTAAACACAGCTCTCCTTCAGCACACTAACATCAACAGAAGAATATGAGTCATTTTTAATAAGGGGAGGTAAGCCAGATGCAGAAATCAGAGAAACCGGCATTAAAAAGGCAGAGGACAGGAACATCAAGACAGATGACCAGACGAGGCTAGAGTGAGGGGCAAAGGAAGAGGAGAAGGAGGAAGCAGAGTTGGAAGGGAAAGCCTCGTGGGATGGTTGGGAGGAGGACAGGAGACCCAACGGCACCTTTGAGAATTTTCCCAGGGCTTGGCTCGATGGCAAGAATCAAGTTTCTTAAATCTATATTGCCTTAATGGCTTCTTTTTTTGACAGTTGCAGACCATGCGCTCGATAAATACTTATTGATTCATTGATTTCCTCCTTAGCTAGTGTTGCTGGGAATGAAACTACCTGCACAATGGTTACAGTATAGGGTTCTAGGCTGGCTTTCTTCCCATCTCCAAGAGACTAGAGCTTTGGAAGTCCCATCAGTGGCTCTATGGTGACCACCACAGAAGTGGTTTGACAGGTAGCGCTGGCCCCAACCAACTAAAAACACTGATGTGCCTGCTGTCTGAATTGTCTAAAAAACTGCCATTCCTCCATTGACCTCTGCTACCACGGACTGGCTCTCATAAGTGAGGAGGGAGCCCTCATCAGAAAGAGGAATGGGGAACAAGGGCATTCGTCTAAAGCCCTCCCTTCAGCAGAGAAGGCTACAGGATGAATCTGTTCAAACATTTATGATACAAAAGCGAGGGAGGGCCATGGTGTGGGAGTATGAGTCTGTATTCTTGATGGACATTTTAAAACTCTGCTCGATTTCCAAAGCCCAGAGGAGCCAGATCATTATAATCTTGTCTTTGCAAGCCAAGAATAGCTTAAGATTTATGCACCATGTTGGACAGACCTCCTCTGCCTGGATGCTGCCTCTGAGCAAATTTATGCAATCCTGCCCTGGCTTTGACGAGCTCTGTGCCTGGGGTTCACTGGCACGCCAATTTACCAAGAAGTGCCAGGTCAGCCCTTCCCAGGGAGTGGCACAACCCAGATACAGCTAAGGCTGATGGGATCGAGGAGAGGAAAAAGCAATCAGCACTAACAATGTGCCTGTGGGGTGCCTAGGTGCTAAGGGCTGAGCTCCAGGCTGCAGTTTAGGTGGACCTGCAATCCCTGAGAATATTCTTGACCTCTCTGAACCGCAGGCTCCTATTCTGAAGTGTCAGAGGTCAGAGGGTATCCCCATTCATATGGCTGCTGAGGGGCTTGCTAGAAAGCAGTACCTGGAGATGAAGATGCACCGATGGGAAATGTCTTTAAAGTCAGCATCTTCTCCAAATATGGTGGAAGCCAACCATTGAAGAAGTCACAAGACATTCCCTAGGATAGAGCCCTCTTGGGGTGCCTGAGGGGATGATGGAAAACTGGATAGGCCTTCCAGGAGCTTGCCTGATCACCGGGAACACCACTGGAGAACAGTAAACAGACTTCCCAAGCTAGGGGCAAAGCTGCCCACAGAGAACTGCAACACAACCCGGACAGGACCCCCCGGCTCAGTCGGCACACAGCGCAACCTGTTTCTCAACAATTCTGCTGTTTCAGCCTCACAAATCCCTCCTCTCGGGTCGTGAAGCATGTCTTTGCTGTGATCAAATGCCTGACCAAAACAACGTGTGGAAGGAAATACTTGTTTTCATCATTGTTTCAGAGGTCTCTGCCCACAATGGCAGAGAAGGTATGGCCACAAAATGCACATCATAGCAGACAGGAAGGACAATGGAGCCATAACCAAAGGACCGGAGTAAAATACAGCCCTCAAGTACACATCCTCCAATGATCCTGATGACCTATTTTTCCCAACCACACCCTACCGTCCACCTCACACTAGTATATCAAATATTGAACTTATCAGTGGATTAATCCATTTACTAGGTGAGACTCTAATGATGTAATTACCTCTGGAAATGCAGCCAACATATTTGAAGGTGCACTTTCTTAACCTCCCAGAGGGTTCTGAGTCTAACCAAGTTATCAGGCTCATCCATCTCAACCAGAAAACACCGCTGTAGGAGACGGAAACAGTGCCAGGGTCCCCTGCGCCCTGCTCAGCAGGAAGCTCACAGGAGTGGAGCCCTCAAGCACCTAGAGGAGGGCAGGTTCTCTACTCATGGATTGCTATTGGAGAAATTAAAGCAACTGAACAGGGAGATGAACCACGCCCTGGTGGGTGTACCCACCGTGCACCGGGCCGGTATGAAGCCTTCCTCCAATAGGGCAGCGGTAGATGAGCATGCGCACATGAAGCCCTCCTCCGGGTTGGGCGGCAATAGGTGAACATGCTTTCAGCCTGTGTTAGGATCCTGGATAGCACTTTCCAAAGTGTGCTTTATAGAATCCAGGCCCC